>NC_088714.1:58253591-58553591 GCF_963576615.1 Watersipora subatra | reverse complement strand
TAGATAGATTGTGAGTGTAATTTTAAAAACGAATAAATGTTTAACAAAGGCACAAGTACGCCGAGCCAACGATGCGAAGCTTTGGTTATGGAAGTTAAAGATTTGCATTGATCAATCGATTTTCTTCACTTTTTACAAATGAGAAGTGAACATCTAAAGTCAAATCATAAATCTACTTTATTAGATAAAACTGCCACAGAAAATTTTAAGCAAATGTAGCTAGGTGAACCAATAAAAAATATAAAACGATGATTAGTGATAGCAAAAAGTTATAATTTTATTAATTAGTACATGTATTAATAAGTATTAAAACATTACTTTTAGTATATTCATCAATCTAAGCCATTGTATTGCTAGATGCTATGAATTAAAGAGAAGCCGTCAAGAACTCACTGCACATACGTATCTTGCACGCGCAGGAAATTACATTTTAGCCTCAAACAGGGAAATATAATCTGAATGTAAACTCAACAGGAGACTCAAAGTAAAAGATTAATTTACCTCCATTCTCCGATCTTTTTCCGTAGAACTTTACCACCTGATGCCTAGAAAACTCGGAGTCACCTTCACAGTAACTTCACAGCAATTTTTACAATTATGTTGTTCGCCAATAAAACGTGTCGATTGAGTAATTCATCAAAGTAACGATGTTAATTAATTTAGTAAATATCGATGTTCATGCAATTTAATAATAGAGCAAAATCCCTAAATTTGAGATCACCGACAACGCGTTTTACGAGTGATAACATTTATTACGACCTATATAAAAATTTCGCGCTTATGATTGGCTAATGAAGCGACCTTATACTTATCGCTCATAGTTTCTTTTCAGATGTGTCACTAGTGACATCACGAAAGAAGCACCCGCTGGAATCAATAAAATCTCTAACGAAGAGAATCTTCTAAACCACAGACAACGCTATTTATGAGCGATAACATTTATTATGACCTATATAAAAATTTCATGCTGATGATTGGCTAATGAAGCGATTTTATATTCATCGATCGTGGTTTTTTTCCAAATTTTTAACTAGGGACGTCACGAAAGAAGCACCCGCTGGAACGTGAGCTTTTTAAAAGAGGGCATCATTCAAACACATATATCTCTGGACAGGGTTGGTTTACAAAAACAAAAATGGCATCAAATTGTAGCTGATGTTCTAACCTTTAATGGGTCGTAATTTCATTAAATCGAATTTTTTGACGCAACCACATCTTTAATCTTGTAAGTACACCTATTTTTTGTTACAGATCATCTTCCTTTTTTCTTGAACCAAGATTGAAATATGAACTTCACTATTTAAAGAACTGTGTTTACATTTATTAACCAATTAGTCTAAACTCGCCTTGAGGAACATGTCAGCAACATTAAGCTATATATTGAAATTGCATTACCATTTGAAATGATAGTATAGTGGACATATCCTGACACTAGTACTGACTACCTGAGTCTTGTAACCTATCAACCTATACTCAGCTTTTCTGTTATGAGTTTTATGGCTATAATAATGCTATATATTAATGCTAAATAATCAGATCTCCTAAAATATTTATCATTATAGTACCATATCGTAGTTTATATACACAGGGATCGCTAAACATATTATGGAAATGTTTACTTTTCCATATCCATTTCCATAAACATAAATATTTCCATAATTTTATGGAAATGGATATGGAAATTTTATTTTAGAAATATGGAAATGTTATGGAAATGGAAATAATATGGAAATGAATTATGGAAATGTTATGGAAATGGAAAAAATATGGAAATGAATTATGGAAATGTTATGGAAATGGAAATAATATGGAAATAAATTATGGAAATGTTATGGAAATGGAAAAAAATATGGAAATGAATTATGGAAATGGAAATAATATGGAAATGAATTATAGAAATATTATGGAAATGGAAATAATATGGAAATAAATTATGGAAAGGGTATGGAAATGGAAATAATATGGAAATTATGGAAATGAATTATGGAAATTTTATGGAAATGGAAATAATATAGAATTGAATTATGGAAATTGTAACATACACGTAATCCAAGATATAAACAGAGGGGAGTTATATTGTATAGACTAGGCTACATGAATAGACAATGGTAATACACAAACAGCTAACATCAGTGGTATTACAGAAACTATTAAAGGGGTCTGGAAGAAACTAACTCAAATTGTCTCTGGACTTGGCTACATGTACGGACAATGGTAACACACAAACCCAGCTAACATCAGTGGTATTACAGAAACTATTAAGGGAGTCTGAAAGAAACTCTCAAAACATCTCAAATCATCTCTGGCTTAGTTATAGGCAATGGTAGCATACAGTTTTGATGTTGCCTGGACCCTAAATAAAGTATATTAGCAAGCAAATATCATATTCATATTATGTATAAATTAATCACATATTCGGGAAGAGTTGACGATTGCACACACACACGCTCATTTGACACGCAAGCGCGCACACATACGTACACACCAGGGATCGCTAAACATATTATGGAAATGTTTACTTTTCCATTTCCATAAACATAAATATTTCCATAATTTTTATGGAAATGGATATGGAAATTTCATTTTAGAAATATGGAAATGAAAAAAATATGGAAATGAATTATGGAAATGTTATGGAAATGGTAAAAAAATATGGAAATGAATTATGGAAATGTTATGGAAATGGAAATAATATGGAAAGGGATTATGGAAATATTATGGAAATGGAAATAATATGGAAATAAATTATGGAAATGTTATGGAAATGGAAATAATATGGAAATGAATTATGGAAATGTTATGGAAATGGAAAAAACTATGGAAATGAATTATGGAAATGTTATGGAAATGGAAGTAATATGGAAATAAATTATGGAAATGTTATGGAAATGGAAATAATATGGAAATAAATTATAGAAATGTTATGGAAATGGAAATCATATGGAAATGAATTATGGAAATGTTATGGAAATGGAAATAATATGGAAATAGATTATGGAAATGTTATGGAAATGGAAATAATATGAAAATGAATTATGGAAATGTTATGGAAATGGAAATTGTGACAAACACGTAATCCCTGTATATACATTTGAGTAAACATTGCAGGTCAGCACATGACTCATTATACATCATCTATGCATCCATCTATCATTATCTAGAATTATTATACAGTAATCCCTTCTCAGGGCTCTTCAGTGCTGGTACCACACTCTCCCACGCTCGGCTTATTCATGACACGTTCAACTTGTAAACATAATACAGGACTTACACTGATTGCATAGTGGCATCCAGATAACCAGTCCTATATCCTTAAACTAAACTAATATATTAATTAAGATACTAAAGACCAAGATAGACTCCAATACTAGATAGCTAAGATATATCACATTATTATAAAATACAGGGTTCCTTTGCTTTTGTGTTAATTCCAGTACTAACAGTGAAGCCACTGCTTTGACCGGAGGGCATGGGTTTGCATACAGACACTTATCTGGACTCACTGAGACATATCAGTTGACTTGATGTTCAAATCGATGATTATCTTGGTTCTCTCTTCAGTCGCTCAAACTCTGTGGCTAACGATCAGAATAATTCGGCAATTAAAAGCAATTGAGTAGATATAGAGTTTCGGTTTATTACAGTCAAACTTGTACAATTACTTTATTTGGGTTCATACCATTGTACAGCCTGCAACAATCTACTAACAGTAACCATAGTTTTTCATGCATCAGTTATTAAAACCATTATTAATGCTACGAATATATGTACTTAATCAATTTATTTCAAACATTACTAACTGTTCCGGAGTTTGAGTTATCTTCTCATGGTTTATATCTAAAAAACCATTGGATTCAACGATATTTTATCAATAACTATTTGAGTTATCTTCCCATGTTTTATATCTAAAAAAGTTACTAGATTCTATATTTTGTTCAACTCACATGTCATGTTATGTACTTGAATGTGGGTCGTGAATAACTGGGTGTTCATATGTACAAGTTCTGTATTGCTTTGTTGTAGTATTTTTAGTGCTAGCTGAAAGTGTATGACTACCAAGTTGTATGATTAAACAGTAAAACATTGTCACTCATGCCTGAACCAGTAATAATCAATTTCGTTCTCACAAGCTAAGCAAAAGTGCACAAACTAAGCATAGTCAAAATAGAATACTATGACAAGAAATTTCAACACTGATGTTGTTCGTGAATTCGGGTTAGTTTTGCATAACATAATTTTTCTACATCCACTCATAACAACTTCAATAGCAAAGCACTGACTATAACAGTTACTGTATATTATAGCAATAATATAAACCCCCACAAGAATAGGCGACGGCTATCATATGGGGGGGGGGGTTTAATGACCGAGCTCTCTTGATTGTTTTCATGCATTTGTACCAGTTCTGTATTGTTGTAGTATTTTTAGCGCTACCTGAAAATGTACGACTACCTAGTTGTATGATTAAACTAACGTAGCCAAAATTTTCTGCAACACAACGGTCAATTTCTGGCCATTAGCTTCTAACCTCTCACAAACTACCCGCCACAATAAGTAACATAATTATTTAAATTAGTAGATTGAAAAGAAAGTTATAAATAGAATGAGTATTATTATCAGCTATTTGACGATGACCAAGAAAAAAGTACTTCAATACTCAAAAGCATATTTAATTGAAAAAGCAGGTGTTCACAATGGAAGTATTGGGTAATAACAACACTTGGTATGTGTATGGAGCTGATTTATATAGCAATATGCATGTCTGTAGAATAAATACACTTATGAGTGTAATATTGTTGTAAACCTAGATGGGCTTTGGCTACTTTACATGTGCACAAGTCTAAAATGTTAGTTTGTATATATCTGAGTAGACATCGCAGGCGATCACATGTGTCATTATACATGATCCATATATCATTATCTAGAATTATTATACTGTAATTCCTTCTTAGGGTTCTTCGGGCTGGTACCACTCTCTCGGCGTAATCATGACACGTTCAACTTTTAAGCATAATGCAGGACTTATCCTGATTGCGTAATGGCATCCTACTAAACCTACTGATATAATTATGTTCTGATACTGTTTACGATCTAACTTATACATTCACCAGATAATTATATACAAAACAATTAATTTCTTTGTAATTATGCCAGTACCAACAGTGAACAACTGCTTGGACCGGAGGCCACGGGCGTGTATACAGACACGTATCGAGACTCACTGAGACTATCGGTTGACTACATAGTCCAATCGGTGATTGGTGTTCTGATATTTACCGTCAACTGTAGATAGTGCTCGCGAGAGATGTATTCACAATCGTACGCTTCGACAAACGTACTCTACCACACGCTTTGACGCGAAATAACCTACATGTTTAGAGACACGGAAATGGCCAGTGCGGTTATGTATTTCTATTTTGTAGTTAGTAGTTTAGCATACTGATTTTATACAAAACTGAGTTTTTATTTTTATATCATTAAATATGGCTAATTTTTTGTAAAGAATATTACGCTTTTAATTATATCAATGTTGGCTTGTTTATATCTAGTAGGGGAGACAAAGACCGGAAACAAAACTCTTGTTCGATTGTCGTGCCCATTCGCTAAACGCTACTAGATAACCGTGAGGGTTGAAAACCCAATTGAATAACGGCCTAAAGATAGATGAACAAAACTGTAAGATTACGTATTACAAGCCAGCATCATATGATAAGTGAACTTTAGTATGAACTTTCTACAATGACTGCTTGTGTTTGAAAATGAACCTCACATAGGTATTCACCAATAAGCAAGATAATGAGCTTAACACACAAGGAAAATAATCCAACATTGTACAATGAGACGATGTGGCCACAAGTGATAACAAAGACGCAGAGGACAGTTTTGTGCAAAGGCAATTGCGACAACAATATTATGTAATGCTGATATATGAATACAATAGCCTGACAAAACGCAGAGTAAGCTGGCTGACATAAACATGCTATGTAGGCCTACAGCTTTACTATATCATGCAATATACAACTATTTAGCCACACATCACAGATGCAAGTAGCATGCGAGTGCAGCGAATACATTACACGATACAGCTTATATAATTGCTGTTCCATTACGGTTCTGCCGATGTGACTTTTGGTAAATATGATGCCGTATAGGGAAGCCATTTCTCAATCTCTACACACCTGCCAAGCCCATGCTGGACTAAACATTAGGAAGAACATGCACAGGCGTTGTTCAGCGTCGGGTACTAACAGGGTGTGAATATCTGGGACACTTGCACGGAAACGGAGTTGTCTGATCAATTTAATAAAAACTTGAAAGAAAAACAGAATAACAAATTGTACAATAATTAACATCATTAGCATCATACAGGAATAAAACATTGGGGATGATTGATTGTTAAAATACTCAAATCGTAGAGTTTTACAGTGAGTAAAATAAAACTTTTTACTTTCACGTTTTGCCATAGTCTGTGAACTTCAATAGCAAAGCACTGACTATATCAGTTATATTATACTGATTATAGCCAATGTACATGCAAAAAACACACAAACATGGGTGACATTTAAAGATGGTAGTTTGAAAAAAGACTTAAAAGAAAGATGGGAGAATAGTTCTAACAGTGGAAAGTATGATGAATAAGAAAGACATTAACAGGCGTCTAATCACTGATGCAATGCTACTAACCACCAGGGATTGCAGCAAAATTTTAAAGTTCAAAAAACTGACATTAGTTCTGCATGCTATGTAAGCATGCTTATTTATATTACCGTATTACATAACGAATATATAAATAATTTGTTAAATAAAAGTGTTAATATAAGTACTCTTTTAGCCAGTTTAATACTTGCATACCGGTTCTTTGCCTAAACACCAACAGTCTAATGATAAAGCTGAGGAAACTGTCAGGATAATGAAGAAGCACTGATTATCCATACCTCATCCTTCTAGAATAACTGAGTGTTCCTACTGCAGGCAAAGTGTATTCTCCAATTCAGAAGATAATTGACCACTCAACTCTCTCAATCCTTTTCACTAGAAACAGTTCCAGGTTTGGCGATGCGCTGCAATAGACAATTAGACAAAAAGGGAGCTGCCCAACACTCCTACAACAGGACCATTTGTGATTTGCTGCCTCTACAATTGGTAGCCCTGTCCTTTTGAAAGATTTCTATAAGTCGAAAATCAAATGAAAATGTTGCAAAGTTCTAACATTTGCATTTGCTTTTCAATTCTTCAATCGCTCAAACTCTGTGGCTAATGATCAGAATAATTAGGCAGTTAAAAGCAATTGAGTAGATATAGAGTTTCGGTTTATTACAGTCAAACCTGTACAATTACTTTATTTGGGTTCATACCACTGTACAGCCTGCAACAATCTACTAACAGTAACCACAGTTTTTTGTGCATCAGTTGTTAAAACCATTATTAATGTGACGAATATATGTATCTAATCAATTTATTTCAAACATTACTAACTGTTCCGGAGTTTGAGTTATCCTCTTATGTTGTATATCTAAAAAGAATTACTGAATTCAACGATATTTTAGTAATAAATTCTTTGGTAGTACATGTAGTTTATAGGTCTTTTGGCCACATAACTTGTCCATAATTATTATTACATTGCTCGTGTCTATGTTGATCAACTCACATGTCATGTTATGCACTTGAATGTGCGTTTCGTATAGCTGGGTGTTCATGTGTACAAGTTCTGTATTGTTTTGTTGTAGTATTTTTAGAGCTAGCTGAAAATGTATGACTACCAAGTTGTTTGATTAAACTAACGTACCCTAAATTCTCTGCAACATAACAATCAATCTTTGGCCATCCGCTTCTAACCTCTCACAAACTACCTACAACAAAAAGTAACATCATTATTTAAATTAGTAAAATAAAAAGAAAGTGGTAAATAGAATAAGTACTATTACTAGCTATTTTCCCAATGACCAAGAAAAAAGTACTTCAATACTCGAAAGCATATTCAACTGAAAAAGTAGGTGTTTAGAATAAAGGTATTGTGTAACAAAATAGTGTTGTAGGTCATAACAAAATACATGTCTGATGCAAAAGTCAACACTCTTGGATATTACTGAATATTGCAAATGTAATAAGTGTGAGATTATTTTTGCAGTTGTTTACGGTTGGGAGTCACCGGCGGAGTAAGTGACATCTGCTATCAAGTGGAAACATGATTTCTCAAAACTGTTTACTTTTATTTGCTAAGCTCACGTTATTTGTTCTTTATTTAATGCACTATATTTTTTATGCAATAAATAAAAAATAAGCCTTTAATAAAAACATTGTAAATTATAAGTTAAGAATTTTTGTTTCATCACATGCTGGTGAAACAGAAATAATTATTATTTGTACCTGACATTGTCATGTTTGTGAAGAATTGCTTGATATTGCAAATGTGATGAGTGTGAGATTTCGCCTGCAGTGGCATATGGTTGGGGTTACAGCTGACAAGAAATCTAGAACTTTGTAATTATGAATGCTTCCAATATACACTGTACATGTAAGTTAAAAGTGTTATGTCTGCTGACAGCTCTACTATGTGTCATTGGTGTGCACCCAAACCGTCCAATCCAGTCGGTGAAACCACTGTTGGTACCGGTGTAAATGAAATAATGTATTCCTGTTACTATAGGTAGTCTTACTATGGTAAGATACGGCAGCTTTAGTGTGTGATACAGTTCTTACGAGTTTGATAGACTATTGGGTACGACATTTTGATTACAGTTTTTATAAGTGATTATTGTCAATTATGTAGTTGTGTAGGAATGTTTGTATGGTACTCAATTTCACTTAAGTTGAGTATGTGGAGGAAGTTTTTGATCTCAAGCAAGTTATTTAAGTTAGGTCTTTGCTGTTGATTACTGAATCATTGAAGCTGTTCTATCTTCTGTAATCTTGAAGCATTGCAGGCCTAATATACACTATTTACGCTGTTTTCAATTAAATATGACTTCACAGCTTATACTAACAAAGAGTGGACTGATAGTCCCATGTCTTATGATTCAATGTACTCTGTATTTTTGAGTATTATAGTTTTTCTTACTTAGATGCATAGTTGATGAAGTCTACCTGTTGACAGTTTACTTATAAATATATTCAGAATTAGAACTGTATTCCTATGAGTCCAAGTTCTCTAGTTGAACTTATCTTTATGCAAATCATATTTTGTCAACATTGTGCATTAGATCATGAGCCATGCTTTATGGAAGTTATATTACACTGCATAAAACTGGAGTTTGTCATAATGTACAGTGCACCCTCGAGATACGATTACCCTGATATACGATTTTTTCGCCTTACGAAGTCAAGCATTGCGATATCTTTACCTCGCTATACAAATTTTATTTCACCATACGAATTTGAGAAAAGTTTCGCCCGAGTTAAAATTTGGCCATCGGTGTGCTCATAACCCACGGCGAAATAAAAAAGACACCGAAATATAGTTTGCCGAAAACATTCTTAGAACGTTTAGAAGAGACACGATGATCGACTTCTCTCATGTCCGTGTGGAAAATTTCGTGTAAAATATACAAACGAGAGCAAATATTCATTCGTAGCGTTATTATAGCTTTTACTATAAACTTTCAAGTCAGCACACGTGTATAACTACAAGTATCTACATTTAATTCGTTATCTATGGAATCTGAGACCGATGCAAACGTTACAAAATGAAGGAAAAATGAGTTCTATGTCAACAAAGTTGGATGTCGTAAGTAAGAAGACGGGACCCGTATTATTAACATTGTCAAGGAATATGATCGCAACCAATCAGCATTTGCTATTATTATTAAAACAAGAACTCCATTAAAGCAAGCACAAGAAAGAGCTTCCGACTGAAGATATGAATGAGCTAGGTCATGCACGCGATCAGCATTCGAAAGGAGCAACCATTTAGTAAAGGCGAGGATGTAGAAAATCTGAAAACCCCACATTCGCAGAAATATTTCAATTGTTTAATTTACAGATGTGGACTGGTACATTAAAACAATGCATATATAATATATATTATTTATCTCTTGTGTGGCTTGTTTTTCATATTTTATTCATTTTATTTGTTCCCTATTGATTTTATGTTATATTTTCTTGTTTAACCATGTCTTTGCATGTGGGCTTGTTATCTTCTACGTGAATACAATTCATTGTATGTATGTATGTAACTCATAACTAGCTACTCAAGATAGTTGACACATCCACATTACTTTCTGAAACTTGCTAAAGCCATGTCCCCCCATAGGGTATAAATACGTACAAACTTTGTATGTATGGTTACATTGATTCTTGTGCACATTTCATACAAGACAAACTACTGTACCACATTCTCTGGATCCTTTTACAAGCGCTAGCTAGCAATTTTCTGCATTGCACCATCAATGTTTTTGTAGAAAAATTGGACAGGAATGGACAAATTCTTTTAGCCTGCTAAAAAATTCCAATTCATTACGTTTTAAATTTATTTTCAAGTGTACAGCACCATAATTAGCATGATACGTTTTTGCCTCCTCTCTGCTTTACCCGCTACATGTACCAGCTAAAGCCATGTTACTCCAAAGGTATGTACATCCAGTATAGAAAATATAATTTTATTTTTCTTTTCGATAGCCATTAAATGGTCAAGTGTGCGAGAGGCCGCTTTCTATAACTGCATCGCTCGGCATTATTGATTTAGGTTGAAAAGGTTTCAACCAGATAGGCTAAAGTTTATAGTGAAAGTGAAGATAGGAACTGCTTAAGGATAAAATTTCGTAATAAAAAGTTGAAATTCAGTAAAATAGTTCAAAATACATACTAAAACTTAGTTTTAAGTGTAGGCTTAGCAAGCTAAACTTACTTGAAGTGAATTCAAAGTTTATGTTATGCGCACCTTTTGAAGGCAAAAACTTCTTACCGTACGTACTACATTTGGTACACAAATTATAATTTTGCGTTTTATTGCAGATCAAAACCATTAAAATACACTAAATGCAATGCAGTTACTGTAGGTAACTATAATTACTAAAGTTAACATACTATTTTGTTGCTAATTGTCAATATGTACACATTTTTATAAAAAAAATTGACGATTCTGACCAGGGGGTGTTTGCATTGTATAATTACAATGGTCTCTATACCCCGATATACGATTTTTTCACCATACGATGCCAACCCTGGAACGAATTAACATCGTATCTCGAGGGTGCACTGTATATATATATTTCTCAAAGTATGTTCATCTGTCTGCATTCCGACTATAGCTGTTATTAGAATAGCTGTAGCTGAACAACAATGCTGACGCAACGTCAAGGCTTACCGTCATTAGAAGCCGAGCTTACTAGAATTTTCCATTGGCAATGTGCCAGGCTAATAGTTTGAAAGTTACAGTTGTCTGACAAAGTTTTAAAAATTTTACAGTTGTTTTTATTTTTCTCCTAATTTATTTCAACTAAACAAAACACTTCTCTCCTGATATGTAGTTTGAAAGTTAGAATGGGAATTGCTGTTATCTGTTAAATGCAAATCAATTTTCTGTCCAGACTAATTTATTGCCCAGACAACACCGGGTAGCATAGCTAGTTTCTATATAAATTCATGATGGAGAACTCACCATTCTAGTATATGATTGCGAAGGTAACTTTGTGCCTCTGTCAACAGTGCTGGAAAGGAAAAGTGGCAGTTTTAGATTATTTTATTCAAGTTATGTTTATTTCATAATTTTGATTAATTTTCACAGTTTATTGTTTAACAATGCTGTAAAAGTATACGATATTGCTTATTCAAAATGCTTAAATATGGTATATTTACTATATATTATGTACATAGCATACATAATGTATAATCGCTTTCAGGTTATCTATTAACTATGTGAGAAAATAACTCCCCTGTTACTGATTAGAGTGATCTTTCTGAATTTGATAAAAACTGCCGCGTGTAGCTTGAAGTCAAATTGGTCAAAGTCTTAAATTCAGCTATTCTATTGGCTAATATAAACGCAAACACTTTGCAAAAACAATCACACCGCACCGATGTGTGACACATTAGTTTGATAATTAATGCTAAATGGGCGGCATCTCTTTTCAAACAATTTTTGGCACAAGGTTGTATCAGCAAAGTCAGAACTTATTAAACTCACTAGTTGCTTTAAAATGATTGGAACAAATAAATCATTTGTGAAAGTACATGTATGTTCAGGCTTAATGTAAAATGTAAAATTAACGACATCTTCAACTACCAATCCTGTTACTGCAATAATATTGAGTCATCAGTTAATCTGGACAGACTTTTGTCAATCATACAAACTATGAGATTCACTTCACTGATGTTGATGGTACACAGCCAAGTTTTCCTTCATGGTATACCATATAAGGATAGAACTTGAAAGACGGACACATTTTACTGCTAAGTTAGTTTTGTATCAAGTATCATTCTTAGCCAATGTATGCAAATTATCAGCTAGCAAAGTGCCTCTGTAAATTGTTATTTTTAGCAAATAGTTTTATAGAAAAAATAGTCATGTTGCATGCGTGCTTTATGCCAATTTTTCTGACCTTGTTAATAGTAAAATTTCTCAGTTTGACGCACTGTGGATTAATATTTTGAACATTTTTACAATGGACCATCATCAATTATATTTAGCCTTCACTTCATGTAGCGTGAAAGCTTGAAAATACATTTTTCAAGCTTTCACCCTGTTACGTAATATTCTGATCGATGTACCTGTATTCACAACTATTTATGTTAATACTAAAATGATAATCAATGAAAAAATTATTATTTCTGTTAATCACTAACATCCAACAGTATGCGCAAGAATTGTAAAACGTTTCGCTAAGTATCAACTGGTTGGCTTCAGTTTACTTGATGCAACACGCTTCTGACTTAAAATTTTATAGAATTCAGTTCTAATTATTAGAATTTCATCTGACATATGATGGTTTAATGAATGTGTTGTTGAATTATTTTTCGCAACTGCAATCTATCCATCCTTTAATTCTAGTCTTTTTACCTTGACCTCCTCAATCAATTCTATAATAGCGAGGATGCTTAACGGTACAATGATATCAAAGTAAATTTAATACACATGTTGTTGTTAATACTAACTACTGAGATTTTTCTCCTTGATACTCACAAGTTTTTTCCTCATTAAAATGTTCCATAGTTAGTACTAGTTAAATTCCCAGCATTGCACCCGTAATAAAATAATTACCCAATGAAATTGTGTAATTTAGCCTAAATCTTCATTATAATAAGAGCCGTGAGGCCAGCTTGACATGACGTTGCATCATGGCATTACAGTTCAGTTATACTAGTATTTTTGCAAGCACTGCGTAAGTATGTCAATTATTAATTGGTAGTGGCGATTGGGTGTGTAGTGGCTAGTACACATGTACGGAGAACTCGAGGTTTTAAGTTCAAATTCAATGACAAGTGGATTTTCCATTCCTAAAACTTTATCGCTGTGACTGGTCTTGCAGACAACAAATGACAAACTGAGATATATATGAATAGACTATCTACGGAGTTTTGCCAGGTTGGTTAGACTCATCCGTCCTCATTTCAATGAATGACCAGCACATCTCTTTGTTCGTTTAATCTCCCAGTACCACTATTTTTTTCAGAATTCATCTTCCTTTTTTCTTGAACTATAAGTGAGATATGAACTTCGCTATTTAAAGGACTGTGTTTATACTTCTTAACCAATTAGTCTAAACTTGCCTTGAAGAACATGTCAGCAACATTAAGCTATATATTGAAATAGCATTAACATTTGTAATGATAGTACAGTAGACATATTATAACACAGTAAGAATCGACTACATGAATCTTGTAATCTATCAAAATTATACTCAGCTTTTCTGCTATGATTCACAGTATACGGCTATATTAATGCAGTCTATTAATGCAATATATTAATGCAATATAAGCAGATCTTTTAAAACTTTTCCTATTGGAGTGCATTACTCTATTACCTTGGTTTATATATATGTATATCTGAGTAGACATTGCAGGCCACCACATGTGTCATTATACATCATCCACCTATCATTATACATTATTTAGAATACAGTAATCTATGGCGCCTTACAGTGCCTCGCGTTGCGTGTTTGCAACTCGAGTTGATCAACTCGAGTTGCACAACTCGAGTTGTGAACGCGCAACACGACTTTTCAAAAGTAAGGTGCAATATATTGGTATTACGGTAGCATAACCGTAGATATGGTTATATTAACGATGGTACATCAAGAGGCACCCGTTAGCTAATAGAAATTAAACAATGTGTGTACTGTAAAACTAGAACTAATAGCGAATTATTAGAATTATACTGTGCCGAGTTTGCAACTCGAGTTGTACAACTCGAGTTGCAGAACTCGAGTTCATCAAAACCCAAGCCGAGTTCTTTCAACAGCAACTCGAGTTCAACAACTCGGCTTGAGAACATCTCATCATTTTATTTTCTCTAGCTATATGGAATTTTTTTTGTGCATCATTAAACGCCGTTGAAATAATTTCTATGTTCATTTTCGGTGTTCATTCAGTTTCTTGTCAGATTCTAGAGAGATGACTCTTTTTCATTTGAAAAAGAAGTTGCCCGGCTGGCTGCGAATTTCTTTTTCCCAAACAGGTTTACATACGGCAGTAAAATTCTGGCTCATGATTGGCTTTAGTAATTGAGTTTTAGTAACCAAAACTTACATCATTACAATAGAAATCAATAGTTATAATTAGAAAGAAACACAAAATTCTAAATAACGTAGCAAAACTGATGTTATCATTCAAAAAGTGCTGTTTAAACGTAAGAGGCGCTCACTTAAAACTCATTAATTTAAGCCATTTTGAATAAAATTTTGAAATTTTGTGTATTTCTCTAATTATAATTATTGACTTTCCATGTAATGATGTAAGTTTTGATTACTAAAACTCAATTACTAAAGCCAATCATGAGCCAAAATTTTACTGCCGTTTGTAAACCTGTTTGGGAAAAAAATTTCGCTGCTCGGTTCTCATATAGATTGTTCTTAGTTTGCTTTTTACGTTCTACAATTGTTTTTGTCTCTTTATATTTATAGAAATGAATATGCGCAAATCTCGCCAATATATATAATTTAAATATGTATACATATTTAAATTATTATTAAATTTCTGTAAATGAGACACCCCAATTACTCACTTTGCTTTCTTTACGAACCCGTGTTAGTTTTGCGTATAGGTAACACAACTCCAGGTCATAAACCCAGGCCGAGTTGTACAATTCGGCAACTCGAGTTGGACAACACGGCAACTCGAGTTGTACAACTCGAGTTGTGAACGCGCAACGCGAGGCACTGTAAGGCGCCATAGTAATCCCTTCTCAGGGTTCTTCAGGACTGGCTCTGCCGCTCTCAGCATAATTATTATACATTCAACTTGTAAGCATATTGCAGGCATAACTATAGCATAACCTCATTGAATGGTGGCAACCCAGTAAAACTACTAATATGTTAGAACATTAGCAATGGTCCGATTAAGTATAATAGCTCTTTCTCACAACTGCTTCTTTTTATTTTTCCTTTATGCCAGTACCAACAGTGGATTCACTGCTTGGACCGGAGGCCATGGCTGTGATTCAGACACTCGTCCGGGACTCACTGAGACATCGGTTGACATCATAACCCAATCGACGATTGGCTATCTGATATTTACCGTCAACTGAAGATCTCGCTCGTAAGAGGTAATTTCACAACCGTACGCTTACGTTTACGTACACTGGCTTACTGCAGCAAACGATATGCTACTAAATCTTTAGAGAGACGTAAATTTCCAGTGCGATTATTAAGTTCTCTATTACCGTTAGTATTTCAGCAATAAAATTTTAATGAAAATGATTTTTTAATTTTATATACATAAATATTGCTAAATTTTGTGTAAATAATGTTGCCTTTTTAATGATATCAATGTTGTTTTTAATTTCAGTAGGGGAGACAAATACCGGAAACAAAACTTATGTTTGATAGCCATGCCATTTGCTAAAAAGAAAAAACTGTGAGAGTCGAAAACCTAAATGACCACGGTCTAAAAATAGATGAACAACATAGTAAGATTACTTAGTATAAGCCAGCATCACAGATGTGCATAGCATCGTGATTCGTGACGAATCACGATACAGCTGATTATACAGACCTGCCAACCCAAGAGTGGGGCAATGCGTGAGATTTGGTTTTGGGGCAGTTGATGTATCAATGATAGTATATATATAAAGTTGTGGAAATTGGGGCAAAAATCTCACGCATTTCTCACGCATTTTCAGTTTTTCTTTGGGGTGATTGCGTGAGTCTCACGCCCCAATGCGTGAGAGTTGGCAGGTATGATTAGGAAGAACCAGCATAGATGTTGTTCAGCTTCGGCTACAAACGAGGTGTAAATATCTGGGACATTTGCACGGAAACGGAGTTGTCTGATCAATTTAATAAAAACTTGAAAGAAAAACAGAATAACGAATTGTACAATAATTAACACCATTAGCATCAAACAAGAATAAAACATTGAAGATGATTGATTGTTAAAATACTCAAATCGTAGAGTTTTACAGTGAGTAAAATAAAACTTTTTACTTTCATGTTTTGCCAGTATGTGACCTTCAATAGCAAAGCACTGACTAGGTATAACAGTTTGAAAAAAGACTTGAATGCAAAATGAGAGAATAGTCCAGACAGTGGAAGGTATAACGAATATGAAAATACATTAACATGCGTCTTCATGCACTTCAATCACTGATGCAATGCTACTAGCCGCCAGGGATTGCAGCACTACTAAAAAGTTCAGAAAAACTTACGCTAATTCTGCATTTTATCAATCATAATACAGCCCCTATGGGGGGCTGTATATCATTGATTTTATGTAACCACCACCAGGGATTGCACCACCAT
Organism: Watersipora subatra; assembly: GCF_963576615.1. Lineage (NCBI taxonomy): Eukaryota > Metazoa > Bryozoa > Gymnolaemata > Cheilostomatida > Watersiporidae > Watersipora > Watersipora subatra. The sequence continues at coordinate 58,536,699 of NC_088714.1, read as the reverse complement.
TTTAAAGTTCAAAAAAGCTGACATTAATTTTGCATGCTATGTAAGCATGCTTATTTATATTACCATATTACATAACAAATATATAAATAATTTCTTAAATAAAAATGTTAATAAAAGTACTCTTTTAGTCAGTTTAATACTTGCACACAAATTCTTTGCCGAAACACCAACAGTTCAATAGTAAAGCTGATGCTGCTGTCAAGATAATGAAGGAGAGCTGATAAGTCATCCCTCACCCTTCTAGAATTGTTGAAGGGATGACAATGTTGCAGAGTTGTTGATCAACTCTTCAATTACTCAAACACTGTGGCTAATGGTCAGACTAATTGGGCAGTTAAAAGCTATTTAGTAGATATAGAGTTCAAGGTACATATATCAAAGTCAAACCTGTACAATTACTTTACTTGGGTTCATACCACTTTATGGTGTATTGTTATCAGCTATTTCTCCGATTACCAAGAAAGAAGTAATGCAATGCTCAAAAGCATATTTAATTGAAAAATTAGGTGTTTACAATGGAAGCATGGCACAATAACAACACTTTGTATGATTATAGAGCTGATTATATTGCAAAGTACATGTTTGTAGAATAAATATACTTACGAGTGTAATATTGTTGTAAACCTATATAGGATTTTGGCTACTTTACATGTGCAGAAGTCGAGAATGTTAACATAGCGCAAATTATTTTATAGCATCCTGTTTGTGATGTTATTCTACATTAAATCAAATCGCATTATGCATATATATATAAAAGCATAATATATTTTACTATGTAATATCATATTATAGTATTTTGCTCATCTTTGTACATGTTTTTCTTTATTTTTCTACTTTTAATGTTTTTATTTTAAGGTACAACTGTAGTAGTCAGTGTTTTGTTACAGACTAGCTGTGCTACTAGGAGTTGCCCGGGTATTGAAAATCAGCTTACAAACAATGAGAAGTAACGAGAGTCCAAAGAATCAGGATAAGATAAGGATCAATCAATCAATCAATCAATCAATCAATCAATCAATCAAATGAATTCCAAAGAAAATGTCAAAATAATGAACCTGCATTATAAAATAATTTGGGACCATACCTGCCAGCTGTCAGGCATTGGGCGTGAGACTCACGTAATTGCCCCATGCTCCACGCATCCACGGTTACTATGTATAAACATATTTGTGGCATTCTCATCTATCAATAACTTCCGCCGACATGTGGTTTCCATCAATGATATACAGTCCCCACAGGGGCTGTATATCCTTGATGGGGCTGTATATCCTTGACTGTATATCATTGTTTTTTCATATGGAGTTATATTAGCTTTCGCTGTTGCGTTTTTATAGCCATGAAAATTTACCCCACATCAAATAATTGCGTTTTCATTGCCCCCAAAATAGACTCTCACTCCTTTCCCCACTCCAGGGTTGGCAGGTCTGTTTGGGACTCTAAAGTCTCTCGAAGTAAACGCATAAATCAGGAAGAACAAATGTGAGAATAGCTTTTCAAGCCATTAACAGTGTACAGCAAAGTTTAGTGCTTTAGATAGGCTGGTTACGGCAACTTGTTTTTAATAATAAATCTTTATCCACAGAACATAGTAGGTATGCTGCTTTATGAACCTATTTAAAACTCAAGGTTTATGCCTCTCAGCAGTTTAAATGCTTCTTCATTAGCTGAGCTGCATCATTACATTTCGGTAAAAAGTACTGATACATGTATTTATACCCCCCTCCTATTATTTTAGCCTCAGCCTGGCCTTCCATACCAAAAATGAATATGCCAGGACGCAGCAACTCCAACAAACCGTTTCAACATATTCATTAACATCACAAGGCTGTTCAAAGTTGGTCTTGCCTGATCTATTATATGTATGATATTAATGATAATTCGTCGTGTACCATATCAGAAGAATACCATATCAAACTGCATGTCACAATTTCAGGCAGAATAAAAGTTGAATGAGGGTAGAACAAATGCAATCATGCCAAATTACTATGTGCAAAAATAATATTTTTAATAAAAATAGAATGATAAATAAGAAAATATCACAGAACTATGAACGAATATAAAACAAAAACAAAATGATAATTTAAGTAAAATATCTTTGATCAAAGTTTGACATGAATCACAGCTGGACTAGATATGAGAGATCTTCGTTATATGGACAGCACAGGCTACAGTGTAAAAGAGCAGAGTGTAACCTGATGGAAATTCTGTAAAAACAGCAACTATTCTACTAGTTGAGAGGTGACGATATAACAATCTGCTAACTTATCTGAGGCAAGATAAACAAATATGGATGTATAGTAAATAAAGCATACACTTGCCATTAGGTTAGTGACAAACGATATTTGTAAAAAGAATTGGGCTAAATAGTCGACTATGTGGCATCGGCACATATAGTTGACTATGCAGTATCAACTCATTTAGTCGATTATGTGGCATCGGCACATATAGTCGACTATGCAGTATCAACTCATTTAGTCGATTATCTGGCATCGGCACATTTAGTTGACTAAGTGACACATGTAAAAGAAGCAAATCTGTTTGAATATATCAGACATTACAATATTTTTAAAAAATAGAGTTATCTTATCTCCAACAGATATAGGTAAAATCTGTCAACCAAATACTAGCATACATGCAAATTAGTTCCTAAAAGCATGACACCAAGTGCCTAGTCATGATTGCGTGATTTACAGACCATAGACCGAGCCGATAGATCAGCTGCCAGAGAATTTCAGACGACCACTAGTTTCCCATGATTGTGATTATAGCTTCAGTCGCCGAACTACTACGTGTAAGGCAGCAAGTAGGCTCTCTGGCCCAATGGAATATTTACATGCTGACATCACCAATTGACCATGCTCGGTAAACATTCAGTGAACTTTTTGTTTCAGAGGCGTATCTTCTGCGTACCTGTACACAGATGTAAGAATCAGCCTAACGACAATAACAACTCTCAGCAACACTCAAACAAGTTGCTGAGAGGAACTCCAGCTATCAAATTCGGAGTCCACTTTCTGCAGACGAGCGACTAGTAAAGAAATTGTTTTATTTTTTTTACTGACATCAGACCTGAGCGTTGCATTCGTTGCCTCTAGAGTCAAATTTACATTTTGCAAAGCCGCAAGTTTGCTTGTGAGTTCCATGCAGCTGCTCTCCATGTCAGCTATTTTACCAGTAAGCCTGTGCACAGTCGTTTGGGTGTCTATGGGATCGTTGTTGTTGAACTCTTCCTCTCCGGGCATCGTACACGCCTCCTATAATGTGTATATCAAAATTTAAACTTAAGCTAAAACAAACAAAAAGAGGCTCAAAGACGAACTTACATAAAATTTAATATATTTTATTAAAAAGTATCGGTATTTTTCTATCAATTGCGATTGTTTTTAATGTTTGAGGTGATCTGACTGCCACGATGTTTCAAGATTAAAATCGACAAAACTTGATTGCGGTTAAAACACTCAGATCAATTAAAAGTGTGATTATGACGTCTGTAGCTGCGAAGAGACTGACAGAATAGTGACGCGTATGCTGCACCTTGCACGCAATAGCTGATATCAACTACATGTATATCAATGATAGCAACGAGTGACATTTCGCTCGTATTTTCTGCTAAACGTCTAGCCGCAACCAAGTTTTGTCAATTTTAATCTCGAAACATCCTGGCAGTCAGATCACCTCAAACATAAAAAAACAATTGCAAATGATAGAAAAATACTGATGGTTTCTAAAAAAATTTACCAAAACCTAGTTCAAGTTTATCTTTAAAGATAAGGAACAGGGTCAAGGGTCAATAACAAGGGTCTCTCAGAATTAGTAGAGAGTTTTGGTTAGAAATCTAGGAGAGCAGCTGAGTTCTATAGAGACAGAAACCAGTTTTTCAAGTCAAGCAACGTGGTGAGAACGACTATACTGAGGCAATAAGAAAAGTTATGGGCAAACTACTAATATTCCTACAACTGTACTACTGTCTGCAGCTTTAGTACTTCTGGCTACAGCGGAGTAGTGACTATATTCTTAACTATTCCTAGTAGCACCCTACCTCTTGAAGAGCGAGGGGTGGTACAGCATTCGTGTCCTCATTTAAGTTTAACTTCAGCGGTGAGAAGACAGGCATATTAGCAACATTGTCAGCCTCTCTAAATTCCTGCAATAGTACAAAGCAAAGGCTATCTGTCATTGTCGTATTTACAGATATGATTTTATTACTGTTCATACAAGTATTAGCAATGCAGCATACCAAAAGCAAGCCATTGTAGAACTGTCAGAAATTATACAGTTCACCGTGTTGTTTTTCCAATAAAATCTCACAATTCGGTCTGGTCCATAAAAAACAACTCTAACTCAAGTCGAGGCGAGGGTTGCTGTGGAGACAACTAGCGGAGGAGCACAGAAAACTAAAGTATAAAGGCAAGGACGAAACGACAAGAGGAACCAACATAGGTTATGGTAGAAGTTTGCAGAAGACAAGGTTATCTGGAGTTGCACTCACATGTCAACTATGGAATACCGACTAGTGATGATCATCAATATAATACCATATCTATGGCAGTTCTAAAAGTTCCTTACACTTGGCAACCCTCGAAACAAAGTGCTGCCCAGAGAGAATGCTGACACAAACAGCAATACATAATACGGTACACTGTACCCGATGAATGCATCAGCACTTAAACCGAATGATTATGCCCAAAAATTGAAAATCTTGTGCATGTTTTGCCCAGAATACAAAAAGATAATATAATAAAATGATAACAGAGAACTACTAAAAAGCCAATGACCGGTCAGGCAATTTCTAGCATACTATAATGATAATGGAATAATTAGGAAGCCATGTTGCAGACATGCTCAAGGAAGCCCAAACTAAAATGAACAGATTCCACATGCAATCACAGTATCTGCTTTCTCACCTCTTTAACCCATGCTGGGGTTGAGCTCATCATAAGGGAGGTATCATTGATTCCTGGTACACAATCTTGATCATCGTCATTTGCTATTTCTTCGACACCTGCAATATGCCAGAATTTATGTCTAACCATGCTGCTAGGGTCATTGTAAAGCAAACATTCGTGAGAACATGGCAACCATAATAATGCATAAATGTAACCATGAACTGTAGCTTCTGTGTACTAAAGCAGGGGCTATATCCAGTCATAAGAACCATCCAACCTCTAAATTAAATAATGTGGAAGAGCTCAAAACTCCTAGTATTACTGACCATATCTTCTTGTACGCATTCCATTCAACATGGAGGCAGATAATAGTGTCGCTCCGTTGTGTTCAAAAATTGCTCAATAAACCTTCAGCATACAATCAGAAAAAATAGTGGAATACATGGAGAAATACATAGAGAAATATATAGAGAAATACATACCCCGTTGGATCAGTGATTTATTGCTAGATGTCTTTGATATTGTCTTTTGTCCTAAAAGTTTATCTAGAAGAGAAAGGGTGAAAAGGGAACAACTCCCACAGACTTGTCTAAAAAAACTTAACTTTATGACTAATGTTAGTAAATGAGAAATGTTAATGACCTAATGTTTAGGTTACTATGGACACTTGTTGGCATGAAACTACAAGGATAAATAGGTTATACACCTACGTGTACATGAAACCCCATCCATTAGACATTTAATACCATAGACTTACAAATCCAGCAGTACATTTCCAATCATAGTAGATACAGATACAGATAGTCAGATGATAAGACAATTTTTTACCAGAGAACGACCAACATGAAACTGGAAGCTAAAACCAATCGATATGTGGTTACCTCCACATAGACATAATGGCACGTACCTGCCACGAGAATAGTTCCCCAGTAGGAGCTGCATATGCTAGAGACAGCATGCAGTGAACCAAAGATGGGTCTCGGTAGCGCTACATTCTGCGTGCAAACCGCGATGCCGAGTCTGCCATCCTGACAGCTGCCGCAAGCAAACACTTGATTATCTGTTAAAAGAGTAGAAAGTCAACGAATACAAAGAGTCGATAACTCCCACTAAACCGTGAAACATATTTATCCTACAAACATAAATAATATCTAGTAACAGGTCAAAAAGAGATTTACCATTGGTCGCAATGACTGTGAAGTTATCACCACACGAGACTCGTGTCACCTTTCTACCTGCCAGGACTCCACTAACCAGGTTGATACCTGGATGATCTTTAAAGTCTCCCAAACCAAGCTGTCCATATTTGTTGCAACCAAATGTGAGTAGTTGGCCGTAGTCTGAAAAGGTCCACACAGGTTAAAGAGTTGCTTAATCGCAATAGCATTATCCATCAGAAGGTCCTTATGAAAGAGAGGAAGCTTTGCACATCTGTTACATAAATCTTATCTCAGCAGCATTTAATCGTACTCGAGGCTTTCTGCATATACGTATGAAGCCTTCCCTATTTTGTACAGGCCTTTTCACAATATCATGCAAGATTTTCAAAATGTTCATGCAAAGACTTCATGTGAAACCTTCAACAAGTCCCATGAAATTTTTGACACATCCGCATGAACTTTCAACATGAACCCTTTAGCCTGTTCACACAAAACCTTACACAAGTTTCCATAAGCCCGTTCACACGTTCACTCGAACCCTTCCATGTATTCACATAAGGCTCTCCCCATGCTTTAATAAGGCTTTCCATCTGTTCACAAAGGCCTTCTACTTTTCACATGAATTCTTCTGTTTGTTCACATGAAACCTTCTGGGTCCACATGGGACCATATGAAATCACTGAAAGTCATTAACATGTTCACATATGAAATTTAACATGTTCACAGAAGGTTATTCCTATGTCCACATGAAGTTCATCCTCATGCTTGCATGTGGCTTACCGCATGCTCACATACAACATTTCACAAAAAAGTTTTTTAACATGAAACCTTTCACTGATCTACAAAAGGCGTTTCACAGATACCTTAAAGCAGGTCCTAAATCAGAGGAATCCCACAGATCCATATTACAATGACAACCTAAAATCATTATTCACGCCAGCCATATTTAAAGATGAAAGGTGGAACAATTTTTACAAAAAAAACTTACTTGTGACAGCGGCGGTATGGCTGGGCCCAGAACTGATTTGAACAATGCTGTTGTTTCTAAGGGGCTTGACTGTAACCAATGTGTATTGGCATGGAGTGTCATAACACACCTGCAAAACATGTCAGTTATTGATTCAACTACAGCCGTGTAGCTATCATGTCAATCAAAACTGGTCTAATGCTGCTGACATGTAACCCAAAACCACAGCTGCATTTAAATTAAAATACAATAATTATTGAATTGAGAAAACAAAAACAGATAATCAGCTGGTTGCATATTTATAACTCCCAGCCCCTTGTTAGTAGTATATTAACAAACTTTCTAAAGACTGAAGTTTGAAATGAAAGTTTAATTAAAATATAATTTAACTTACAAGTAAGTTTAAAAGAGTTGGACCACAAACCTTGGCCTTGCGTTTGACTATCCCCCTAACTTCATTGTTTAGTCCGAGTTTATTGTGCTCGTTGTTGCCGCACGCGAGCACCTTACCACTCGCTGTTATAAGAAAGGTGCAGTCGGAGCCAGCTAATACTGACTTAATATCCTGTTTGATGGGTAGAGAGATCTGTAGTGGCTCTGTTGCGTCATCTTCGCAGCCATTCCCTAAGCGTCCTGCAATATGTTCCACCACACACTATTGAGAGAGACGAGAGTGCATGAGATATGTAGGTGGGATGTCAGTACATGTTAAAAAAGATGTTGTAAAGGGTTGCTTAGTGTTGTGTCAAAATCTGCTCTACAGCGGCTATAAAACAACTATATAGCTATAGCTATATAGTTGTAAGCTATATAGCTAACATCTATAAAAATTGAATGCAACTATGACATGAACTCATTGCTTTAACATAAACTAAAACGGATGATGAGAAAAGGTTATTCTGCGTTTAATATTCGGTGTCCCATAAATCCTTTTATGTTATAAGATGTTAACATATAACACTAATTGTTAACATAGTTGTCAACATTATTAACATGATAAGAGCAAACAAAATTGACAAAAGCCTACTTACCAAACTCGCCACAACCCCAAGTAAACAGCTTGCCACAAGACGTCAGTGCCACAACATGGCAGTCACCTGCTGACACCTGACTAATAGTATACTCAAAGTGAGTAATAGGAGCAGGTGTGACTACCTGCTCACTCTCCTGTGCCAAACAACCATAATAGTCTCCACCAAAAGAGTAAAGACTGCCATCATCTGTCAAAGAATATGTCAACTATAAAATATGATATTGTCAAATGACCAGCGATTCCCAAGGTTTGAGAAAGCAAGGAGGGAGAATATTGGAGTCCAGACATGAGGCCTGCCATGACTACAGGCACTCCTAAACCTACTTCTCAGAATACTAACCTGCCAGACAAACAGTAAATTCCTCTCCACATGCAACTTGTTTCAAGGGAATTCCATCAAATACTTCGACTTTCTTTGGGTTCCTGTAGGCAGCTGTGTCTCCATGCCCAAGCTGGCCGGCCATTGTTCCATAAGCATTCTGTTGTATACAACACACCTTATTAATCCTAGCAGTGTTTCTATTTAGATGAGAACGAAATGGTCAGCTTGGGAAAGCTTCATAATTGGATAATTGCAATTTTAAAGACAACTGATTTACACCATGCAGTTATCACATGCATTGTGGAATTACAGTACCTTTAATACAACCTAGTCTTAGTGCTTTTTCTTGGGCAGTGTTATATCACAAGCTTAGCATAGACATATAAACATGTGGATGGTTTGACATGTGGATGGTTTGACATGTGGATGGTTTGACATGTGGATGGTTTGACATGTGGATGGTGGAACATTAGACATGTGGATAGTTTGGTTAGCCATAGACATATAAATAGCTGAACAGCGAATCATGTCCCAATCAGAAATGTTGAGTTTTTTAACAAGTATAACCATATCGCCACTTTCTTAATTGTATTGTTCAAACTTAAGAGCGAATTTGGAACTTCCTGAAAAGGCATGCTAATAAAAAAGCGGTCAGTAGAGAGTTAAACCACACAAATATAAAATGGGACACCACAGAGTCTGTTGAGAAGCAGCAGGAAGAGACTGACACAAAAATAAAAGCTGCCAAGAGACAGGCAGGTTATTACCGTCCATGTGTACAGCTCTTTCTCTACAGTGATGACTGCATAGTGGTTCTTGCTGCAGGAAATTTGAGCTGCCGACTTGGCATCTTTAAATTCCTCAAGCTTTCTGGGGGTGACCTTTCCACCACCCCAAACATACACCTAGAGAGCATGAATCGTGATGGTTAAGAATAGGTGCAAACCACAGCCATGAAAGAGAAATAGGCTTGAACATATTATGGCTAGTAAATAATGTCACCGATTGCAAAATTCTGATATTACCTCCCCTCAATTTTGGCCTAAACAAACTTTTTGGCAACATTAATTTTATGAGCTCAAGAGTACGCCTTCATATTCATGGTGTTTGCATCATTCAAAAATTGGCCCTTCCTTGTTATAAGAAAAGAAGCTTTTTCATACAAGCTATTCTTTACAGAGATTGCATGCTGTTAAGGAACTTTTAACCAATACAATTATTAAAGATTGAAGATTTCGACTGACATGAGTAATATTCAGTCTGTATGTTAAGACTGCATGCGGCGATTTCTACATTGGAGGTCTAAATTCAGGCTGCTTTGTTTCTCCTTGTCATCATATAAGCAGACAAACAAACTTAATGACTCAAAGAGCTGACAAGAGATGAAAATAACATTCCTACACAACATTTCTTATTGCAATAGTTATGACTTCGGGCAGCAGCCATAATAAAGACTAATTCAAAGTTGAAGTTAAAATAGAAATCAAAGAAGTGAATTTCTGTTAAACATTCTAATATAAATAAGCTAAAAAAAAAGTAAGTGTAGACATGAAAATAGTAGGAGTTGTAAATATAAAATAGGAAAAAACATTGTAATTCAATAGTAATAAATTTGGTTAACAATAGTGAAAACCGCACTTCATTAGTTTGTGTTCCTACATTGGTTCTGACTTGTCAGTCGCAAATTATCTAAACTCATCTTTAACTGTATAAAAATTCCTTGCATAGAAATAAGGTTTTGTAAGGAATAATAACTCCAACAAAAGAGATCTTTGAAGCAAGGAAAGATAGTGCCTATTGCGAATGATTACAGGCAATGTAGGAAATCACAATAGAAAGACAATCATGCAAAAGCTAGTCAAGTTGAATTAATGTTTTATTGAAAATACATTATCACAAATTATTTACTTTTCATATTATTGTCTTTATATTGTGGAAAATACTATTTACCTAAATTTAGAAACAATGTATTTTCTTAGAGACCGATGAACAGTCTTTGAAGAATAAAGTAAAAGATGTGGCTGTTCCTAACTAGACAAAAGAAAACAAATTAACAAGTTAGAAGAGCGTGAAACAAGAAAGCTCATAGAAAATAGCAAGCCTCATCTCATCGAATAAAGCAAAGGCGCTTGTCCCAAAGCGTTCAACATATTATGAGCCAAAAATTCCCGAAAGAGCAACAAACTCTCACAAACTTGATGCTTACCTCTGTCGACTGCGCCAATACAATCGGCTGTGACTCTACGGCCATGGAAGAAAGCCGGGTCTGTCTATTGGATGCATTCAGTTTCCAAACTTGTTCTGTGATTTTCCTGCAAGTTACCAAAAGTTATGTCAGGACTAAATCTGGTACAAATAGTTTGTGGGAAGAAATGCGGTCTTTCGGTGTTTTCATAAAAATGGATTCAAAACAGCTTCATGAAGTGTTATAGAACTTTAACAACAGCAGCAAAAAATAAAGATTTTACCACTACGATTTTCAAGCAAAATGCCTAAGAGAGAAAATTCCACATATCTTATAGTTTAGCAGTTTTTTGACAAACAAATAAGTTATTTTATATGTAACTAATAGGGAAGTTGGTTAATTTTTAGCTATTCCAATTTCATCATTTACCTCATTCCAATTGCTCAAACTCTGCCTAATTCTGTAAGTCCGCCTGCTCAAAAACCAGTAACTCTTTCAAGTCAAACCACTTAAGCACCGCCTACTCCTTTTTAAGCCAACCATTTATCATCGCCTACTCCTCTCTAAGTCGACCCACGTAAGTACCGTCTACTCCTCTCTATGTTCACCTACTTAAGAACCTACAATTCCTCCAAGTCTACCCACTTAAGCACTGCCCATTTCTCTGCGTCTACCCACTTAGGCACAGCCCATCACTATGAGCCCACCCACATACACTATTGCTCTCCGAGTCCACATACTCAAACTAACCAATGGCACGTACCCTCTTTACCTATTCACTGTCGTAGACTCTCTATGACTCCTGTCTTTTGCTGGCCTTTGTCCAATACACTGCAACCTACCAATTACTCTCAATACAACAGAAACTCTCCACACAACCTAGGATTGTGCTTGTCACAGCACACAATTTTACCACTCATCCCCCTATTCCATTTTCTGCTAACAATGACTAGATGACGGTAACTTTAACTAAAATTTGAAAAACTTTAACAACATAGACTCCTAGCTAGTCTGTCCAGAAGCCGTCCTTAAGAAGCACAGGCTACCTGACTAGTAGTTCCTCGCTACACTAGCTGCTCCTCTAAATAGAACAGCAGCCTTTTAAGTCAACCAGTCTCATAATACTGAACAAATAAAGCTCGCTAGCTGTTGTTAGCAGAGTATAATGTGACCAGCGAATAGCCATTTATAAAGCTGCCTCAATATTCAAGCATTGTGACATCATTCAACTGGTGAGTGCTGCCGCTTGCATAATCAGGTCCTTGACCTTAAATAAAGCAAGTGCTGTTTTATTATGCTGAGACTGAGTGGTGCCACAGGATAGCATGTTTGCAGGTCGATTAGACTCATGCTCATAAGATGATAATTATAGTAGTGCTTTTTAGTAATATTCATCGCAGTTAGGTATCTATCATTATTGATAAATCTCCGTTTGTCATTGTGTCTGTCTGTTGGTTTGAAAAAATTCTATGCGTTTCCACAATTTCTGCTGATTTCGTCTAAACGTCACCCGCCCTTATGCTCTGTGCCTACTACCAGGTAGCAAAAAATATTGAGAGAAAAATGTTAAAAATTTTGCAAAGGTCATGCACAAAACAAAAAAATTAATTTTGAGTCATAAGCTTTTCACATGTCTATGGTAGAGCTTTGCTCCATACGCACATCTATTATAAATGTGCTATATAATATAATATATTATATAGCACATCTATTACAGATGTGCTATATAATATATAATACATGACTAGCCAGTTTACTGTAGTTCTTAAATTTTGTAGAAGTGAGTCATCAAGTTTCTATGCGCATTCGCTGAAGTCTCACTGATTGGAAGATGAACCGTGCATTTGTTCAGGTTATATCTATTCACCATAAAGTAGGCTATACACTCAGTCCAAGCACAGAGTGTACCGAGGGCCACTATCTAGCCCTACTACTATCTAGCCCTATTACTATCTAGCCCTATTACTATCTAGTCCTACTACTATCTAGCCCTACTACTATCTAGCCCTATTACTATCTAGTCCTACTACTATCTAGCCCTATTACTATCTAGTCCTACTACTATCTAGCCCTATTACTATCTAGTCCTACTACTATCTAGCCCTATTACTATCTAGTCCTACTACTATCTAGCCCTACTACTATCTAGCCCTACTACTATCTAGCCCTACTACTATCTAGCCCTATTACTATCTAGTCCTACTACTATCTAGCCCTATTACTATCTAGTCCTACTACTATCTAGCCGTACTACTATCTAGCCCTTCTATCTAGCCCTACTAATATCTAGCCCTACCACCATATATCACGATGCGTAACAAATTTCAGTGGATGTCTTTTAACATGTACCAAACACTAGCAGTTGCCTACCCCATATATGCCAAAAGTAACATATTGTCTCCCCTTCACATACCTAACACGAGTGATTGTCCCCCTGCATACGAAACGTGTACCGTTGTTTCTCCACACAAATAAAACACTAGCAGCTGTTCCTTTGTACATACCAAACAAGTGAATGCTTCCTCATGCCAAACAGCAATTATCTCCCATGTATATACCAAACTGAAGGTGTCACTAAACAAGTGATTGTCTCCTCTGCACATACTATGAGCGATTTTACATACCGGCTACAATCGTCTATCTAGTACAATCTAATTTTGTTATTATCAATGAAATACAAATTTTAAAATGTTCTAATAAAGACTTCACAAATTTTTTAAACCTAATAATTCATTATATCGTTAAAATATATTAAGCCATCTCATTGTGACATATTGAACGGACTACGGAGTACATCATATAGCCATCAATATCAACTGGTCAGTCAATAAGATGGTTAGGGTAAATCAAGGAACATTATCATGTATTATATAAATAGGAGCTGTGCCTTGACCTCCTCTGAACTACTGTGAATAGATTACGCAACCACTGGTGAGCCAATATTGGGAGACACTGACCTATAATATAGGTCATCAACATATTATGTTGATGACTGCTCTTGTGTTTAGGTTTTCACTAGATATAATGACAGATTCAACAGTTTAACAATCTTTACTATAATAATAGTCAAGTCTGTCTGAAGCCAGGGTTAGAAGTTGAAATAAAATATGACATAAACTAGTAATATTTAGCATGGCAGACCGGCACTCTAGCATCTGCATCAATCGACGGCATTTCAGAATTTCAAAATATAATGGACCCTCATTTTAAGCTATTTACGCTTAAAAAACTGCTAGGTTGACCAATATGTATGATAGATTGAACTTGAATGAAGTAGTTGTTCACATTAAAAATGGAACAAGGAAACTTTATTGCAAAATTATACCTCTGCCAAGAAAAAATGTCTAGGATGACTTGCTCTGCACCTCATCATCAAGAATCGGTACTAAGTAATGGATGTCTTCTGATGGCAATTCTTATTCAAAGCTTATTTTACCAAAATAAATGACTTTTTTTAAATGAGACAGCCGCTCTTGTGAAGAACTGGAAACCATAATAACTACATTTTTTTCATCAATTCTCACTCCAATTTTCATCTTTGCAATATTTGTAGCATTGTTATGGGTGTATTTAAAAGGCTGACCATTATACCAATGCTCAAAAACATGTTCCCACACCGGGAATTGAACCCGGGCCGCCTGGGTGAAAACCAGGAATCCTAACCACTAGACCATATGGGAATACCTGCACAATTAGACTATGTTGAATATTTTGTTTTATGGTACAGTGTAATCCCACCATACGATTTATATTTGTTCCAGGCCTCGTAAGGTGAAAATTTTGTATAGAGTGGTATAGAAACCCATAGTAAATATCTATCTAATGCAAACACTCCCTGGTAAAAATCATCAAAATTTTATATACATACTGTACATATTAAAAACTAGTAACAAAATAATATGTTAACCTTAGTAACTATAATTACCTACAGTAACTTTAATATATCTAGTGGTTATGATCTACAATAAAATGTAATGTTACAAGGTACTATGTGCAGTACTTATCGTAGGAAGTTCTTAATTTCAAAACAGACGTATAACATAAACGTTGAAATTAACTTGAATGAATATAGCTTACTAAACCCATAATTAAAAACTAAGTTTTACTATCTATTTTTAATTTACTGAGCTTCAACTTTTTCATCGCTAAATGAATAATAATTTATTGCAATAAATAATATATTAATATAATACAATTTTTATAATAATATAAAAATATTCATCGCAATAAATAATAACAAATAATGCCGAACTGAGCGAGATTGAGCATCGTATCTCTTTCACTCGTTGTTAGAGGGATTTGGCGAATAGCATATCAGCATATTTGTTACTCCGACGTAATCGGCACACCGACTGCCAAATTTGCACTTCAAGAGAAATTTGTGTTCGTATCGTATAGCAAAAAATACTTTGTATGGAAAGGGGGAAAAATCATTGTGTACTACATCGCGGGGCGAAGAAATCATATAACAGGGTCATCGTAGCCTGAGGGCACGCTTGCTATTGTACGGCTACTTATTCCCTGTGCTTTATTCGTATACCCAATGATCTCTCACAGCACAACTGACTGCCAGTGTACTAGTATTAATAGAGGCAGCTGATGTAGAAGCAGAGTCTTAATATTGTTAACAGTTGTACTGTTGAGTTTGAATGTTGGTCGCTAGTAATGGATCAACAGTCAATCATCTACTTACTCATCAGTATGGTGAGATACTAAAATGCTGACAACTATATTAGGCGTGTGAGTTGCTGAGTGCACAGTCCTTCAAATGAGCTCGCACATCAAAAAATTGAAAAAATTAAACTTTTTAATATTTTAGGGTAGCTAAAAATGAGAAATTTAATGGTGATTTTTTAAAGATTTAATCAGGTTTAATAAAACAAAACAAGTTCAATTAGCATTAAACTCTGCTGACTTTTGAGTTACTGTTATTACACCTGACGATCTCTCACAGCACAGTGGTCTAACAGGGTACTAGTAATGATACTATATACTATTACTCATATTGATAGACAGCAGCACACCCGTAGACTTAAATTCTTTAGCAATGAGTCTACAAACAATGAGGTAGAATGACAACCCACCCATAATCGTATTTGTGATAAGATGTGCTTTCATGACAAAAATTAGGCTATCTTAGACAACATTTTTCAAAAGCCTCGAGTAACAGAAAAAAGATACAATAATAATGCATCAATAAAAGAATCAACATTTTTAGTTCGTAGGTAGATAATCGGATACATAAATAAAACGATAAGACTTGATGTTTGTTCTTGAATTGCGTTACCACTTTAAAATGCTTTTACTTTTTACTACGTTAAAATAAAGTTGTCTGCCCATGATCATTTTCTGATTTAAATAGACTCTGAGACTATCAAATTCTTAAAACTATGAATATAAGCGAATGATGGAAAACTTTGCCAAGATTTTAATGCAAGGCCCAAACTTTCAGGAATCGCAGAAGAGCCTCATGACATTTTAACAGAAAAACAATATACAGTAATGTGTATATATATAACAACATAACAATATATATATATATGTGTAATACTAAAATGACAACAAAAACATAACTATCTGGGCAATGGACTGGAGTAACGAGGGTTATTAGACTTGAAGCTGTTTACTCAGGGAATAAAACTTGCATAAGTCAGTGGATGTCTGTGTGGCAGTAACCTCGCTGATTGCTATATACAGTTTGTCCATAATACCGTGCCTATGACCATAAACTTCTAATAAAACTAAAGATGAGTTTTTCTCTTCCAAGGAGTGCATTACTAGAGAGTTATGAGTTAGTACTACAAACTATGCTATGTTATTATTGTAAACAGCTTGGAGTTTTGCAACCTTAGGCTCGATTAGGCTTGGTAACGTTTAATAAAAAAAACGCGTTTCAGGTTAAACCGCTAAAATTGTGGAATGAGACAGAGTTAGTTCCCCTAGAAACATGAAAGCTGCCTGAGTTTGCCATTGCTAACCTTTCAAGGTTTATATAAAATATTGCACAGGCAACAGCAAACATGTGCAGTTGGCAGCACTCCAACGTATCATCAGGTGAATAAAAAGCAAAGAGGGAACAAATCCAGAATTAGTTATTAGTTTGAATACAATGAAAAAGTAGCTGCTCCATTTTCAAAGATTATAAAAACTGTCAAACCTCTTTTGACCTCCACTCATGAGCAGCAAGCCAGGCCTAATACCAACTTGTAATACGTATGTGGAGACAACTGCATATTACTATTTCACTCCCCTACATATTCAGGCATATGAGGTACAGACGAACCTTAACTGATAATCATTTTTGTATAAGAGCCTTTCAACACGATGTAAATACTTGTCTTTCCATATGAAGTAATTTTATGTAATGTCCAAAAATTCTCAAAATATTAGTTTTGTAAAAAAAATAGAAACTCTGGTAAAAATTAAAGATCAGAGTTAAAAATAATAAAAACCCATAAAAATTAAGTTAATTTAACATCCACGGTAACTTAAAGTAAATCATGCAGTGTATTCCCATCACTTATTCTTCTACCAAAAGTACAGATTGCTGAGTCTGAACTTCCATTCCTGTGTCGTTGAGGTAAGGTAAAAATAAAAGTCTATTTTTGCAAAATGTTAACTACCGGTAATTTATTTATTTTTACATACAATTCTAGTCGTTACATTAAAAATTTTATGTAGTTTTTCATAGCATAATTTCTTTAATGCTATATGCAATTATTTGGAGAAGTTCTTGTTTATATGCTCAGGAACGAACAGATCACGCATACTTTAGTCCTACCACAGACTAACCCTAACTATGAGAGCCTTTTTTGTCAGCCAAACTATAGTCTCTGTAATAATTAATAGTTCAACTCACGCTGCTCGTTGTTGCATGCAGTCGTACTCAAACAGTTGGGATGCCGACGGCCTCTGCGCTGGGTCCTTATTCAAGATGTGAGTCAGCATGCTCCTTAGACTATCTGAATAGCTGCCATCAATAGGAGAAAACTCTGCTTGCACTATAACTGCTGCCAGTCTCAGTGCGTTCTAAAATGTAGCAACGGTTTAGTTTAGGGAGCATATATCTATTTGAACATCTCATGAAAGGAGTTGTGCTACCTTGCCCCAGATAATTCTGTTAAAGATCAATGGAAGGAGTTGCACCACCTTGCCAAAGATAATTTTGTTAAAGATCAATGGAAGAAGTTGCACTACCTTGTCATAGATAATTCTGTTGAAGATTGGGGGTCCTCCCATGTTTTGTGACGATTCTGACGACCCGACGACAGGGATATTTAAAAAGTGACAGACGAGACGACCATTTATCAATGTAGGTGACGATGATTGTGTAAGTAGGATTACTAAAGGTACAGCTACACGTAATGAATTTTTCGTTAGTTCAGAGTTCTGGCCGAAATCACGAAAAATGCAGAATTAATCGGTCGAAATTCACAGAATTATTTTAGCTGTGCATGCCCACCGAGTTAGTCGACGAAACGCTTTCAACAGATTAAACAAATTATTAGCGAGCACGATTCTAGCAGCTTTAGCAATTAGTATAGTCCAAGACATGTATCGCGACACACAATAAAAGTACGAAAGCAATTCAACATAGAACACACGATGTAACGGTTTAAGTCGCGCTATTGTTGGTTAGTTAGCACGACTAGCAAATTTTAAGATATATGTAGTCCGAGAACATAATGCGAAACGCAAAAAAATATATTAAAAAAATTCACCATGGTAAATACGATGCAACCGACTTGATTGCGCTAAAGATGGCAACATTTTTTACCACAAAACTTTTGCTGTTAAAAAGGAAATATAATTAAAAAATAAATAATTTGTAGCTATAGTGTCCAAACAATAAATACATACAATAACGCAATCTCAGGAGCGGATCTAGAAAAAAAAGTGTGTGGTGCAAAATTTGTGTAATATATCTAGAGTGGGAGGGGTGCGCTGGATGACCCCCTCACCTGGCCCCGCGCTAGCGGAACTTTTTGAAATTTAGGCATCTTAGAATGAAGGAGAGGTGTGTTTGAGCCCAAAAAAGTGTAATTATTTATTTGCAGCAAACAACAAGTTTAGAGGTAAAAATTGACATTAGATATGATTAATTAAATTGGTGTTTTATAATGTTCCTTATACTATGTATATCAAAATTACATGTAAACAGAAAGTTAACAAACATTTGTGCAATAAAATAAAATCAAGACAAAATCAATCACAAAACCTCAACAGCCATTTGGTTTGGCTTTGCAGAAATAAGCCATCATCTCTGCAAACTAACATAAAAAATGTTTCGTAGTATTAGCTACATAACGATGCTTTTATGAAACAGACATAATAGGGCATACTTTTTTGAATTGTTGTTTTGTCGTCGAAAGAAATGATCCAAAGTTCGTTCTTGACCTTTCTTTTGAGACATTTTGCTTTTAAAATTGTTGTAGTACTTCTTTCGAAAAAAGTTGTGGCTCAATTGGGGATGTTTATTGGGACCACTCTCATTAGTTTATAAGCTAAACAAATTCAGGTCAATGTTATTAAAACTGGTTCGTTGTAACGAGCTCTACTAGGCCTTTTTGTTCATTTCCTCCCAAAGCAAGTTCTCAGTGAAATAAATTGTAATTTACTCAATTCTTGATGGACTTTAAATATATTTTTTTAATTTTTTGCAATATTTATGGTGGTGCATTTGCACCTTATGCACCACAGTAGATCCGCCTCTGAATCTAAGCAGTTGCATCATGTGTACTATGTTGAATTGCACTTATACTTTTATTGTGTGTAATTATACGTCTTCTGGACTATACTAATTGCAAAAGCTGCTGGAATCGTGCTCGCTAGCACGATTCTAGCAGCGCAGAATAATTCTGTGTGTTTCAATCATTTCGTGATTTCGGTTAGAACCAACGAAAAATTTGTTACGTGTAGCCGCACCTTTACTAACTTATCATTTGTCCATAAATCAACACTTTCAACTGAAACTCAACTAGTTTTGGTTTGAAGCATCTGGCCCAGCATTTATAGACTGCCAAATAATTAAAGTAAACAGCAATGTAATGCCACGACATTGACAGCAAATCCGTTTCCAAGTCTGTGACTGACAGTGATTATTAAAGACAATCTCGGTCTATTTTCAGTACAAGAAATGTAGCCCTAAAAACCTAAGACGGATGTCACTCTTTGCGGAGTAATCAGCAACGCTCCCAAACATCACTAATAAGTTTGTGAAGGTCGCTGGTTGAGCCATGCTTTTGGTTAGCAGAAGTTCAAACTGAGCAAGTTCCAGGTTTTTAATGCAATCCAGTGCCACCAGAATGGATATTTGTATTAAAATAACGAATGTGAAAAAAGAGGTTGTTTTGGTTACCAACTTGAAAAAGGTGAGTGATTTTAAAAGTGACGACAGTGATTTTAAAAGCGACGACAGTGATTTTAAAAGTGACTATTCTGACGACAACTTTGTGTGGTAGGACCCCCAAGATTAATGATAAGAGTTGCACCATCCTGTTACAGGGAACTCGGTTAAAGAACTAAAGGAGTTGCACCATTCTGTTACAAGTAAATATGTTGAACAGTTCATGGAAGGAGTCAAACCCATCCTGTCAGACAGAACTTTACCAAAAATCTTATGGAAGGAGTTGCCCCACTCTGCCTGTTAAACCACCAACTTCTAAACTCTTCTAAACTCCGTCTTCGTGGAAACAGTTGAACTTAAATTCTGCCAAAATAATTGGCAAAGTTCAAGGAGACCAGACTAACAGCACACTTTTGCAATGTTTGAGACCTTTGATATGAAGAGAAGATGTTTGAGAACAGGACAGAGTCACACCCTAGGGTTGTGAATGAACAATGAAATAGGAACACTGCTACACGCTTTCATGAGAACCAAGAACAATGTTCAAGTGCCAGCAATTCCACTGCTATGGTCTAGTGACTAAACCAGGCAGAATGTACCACGGCAAGGTCTAAGTCAGACTTGTATAAAATAGAAGTAGAATTAGTTGTCAGCTGAATTCATGAATGAGACTACTGCAGAAAGACCAATCAAATAAAACGCTGCCACACAACACCAAAATATTTACATTGCTCCAGAGGGTGAACAAGTGATTCTATTGCATTTGATGAACAATTCATCAATTTTAGATGCGCCATGCCAGGGCAGATAGCATTACAATCTTTACTATAGTAAGAGCTGTGTCCGTCTGTCCGAAACCATCTAAGAGTGCCAGGAAAAAAGATTGTGCTGCACGGGAAATGAACCCAGACATTTGGATTACCAACCATTGCACTACCAACTGCACCCTTTGATCACCTTGCTGCACTGCATAATAATTGTGCACATAGTTATTACACATGATGATCTCTCATGGCGCACGGGACTGCCAGCAGCGTACTAGTAGCCATATTCTGCGGTTTAGTACTTAAAACTTAACCTAGTAATAAGGAGGGTTGAATGACGAAACATTTTCTGATAGTGGCGAAAGCTGGTTGCCTTTAACTGCATTCCTACACATTTCCTATCAAGCACCTTGACCCGAACCATTCTACATATAATAATATGTAATGATTTTACACAAAAGCGCAAAACAACCTACTGAATGATGTGTGTGAGCATTGAGCCTCTTAACCATAAGTATCGTACTTTTCGGACTATAAACCGCACCCCTATATGAGCCGCATCTGCTTTATTTTCCAAAAAAACGATAATAAAACAATACATAAGCCGCACCTTTGTATAAGCCGCAGAACTCAGGATGGTGCGTTTTAACACGGCAGCAACTTGGCTGTTTAAAACGGAACAATGCCTCATGGCACTGTTTCGTATTAACCGACGCTTTTTAACCTAATGCCTAACGGAACAGTATCTTTAGGCATTGTTTTGTTTTTTTTCTCACCGCTAAAGGCGTGCTAACCGGAGATTCCGGTTAATGCGCCCTAGCGGTGAAAAAAAAGCCACAGAATAGCCGCACCCTTATATAAGCCACATGGCTCAAATCATCAGAAAAAAGTAGCAGCTAATAGTCCAAAAAGTACGGTACTACTTTGGTTGGACACCTGCAACATTATCATCAAAAATTTTGAATCCCATGCGATGTAATTTTTCTCCCAACCTCCAACCATGGTTTTAGACATACAGACAGACATGGCTCTTGTTATAGTAAAGTAGTGTCACTGCCTAAAGTTGAAGCATGTCTGAGCTACCTCCTGGTATATTAGAAATCGTTACACGCCAGTTTTTTAGAATTCTAAATATGATTGTAGGGTGTCGAAAATAATCTGGTGGTAGAATAGAAAAAAGAAGCGGGCAAGAATCACACTGCCTTCTCAAACTGGCCATAACAGTTGGACATCTAGACAGACAATCCAACATGTAGAAGAAAGTTTTGGGAGATGAACAAGTTAGTTGTTAGAATCTCATTGATAGTGTAACCAGGGTCTTGGCTTTTTATCTCCAGGGTATTTCTTGCTTAGCTCCAAGGTCTTTGCTTCTTATCTCCAGGGTCTTTCTTGGTTAGCTCCAAGGTCTTTTCTGTTTATCTTCAGGGTCTTTCCTCTTTGTCTTCAGAGTCTTTCTTTTTTAGCTCCAAGGTCTTTGCTTCTCATCTCCAGTGTCTTTCCTTCTTATCTCCAGGGTCTTTGCTTCCAGGGTCTTGCTTCTTTGTCTGCAGGGTCTTTCCTTCTTGTCTTTAAGGTCTTTCCTTTTTGTCTTTAGGGTCTTCCCGTTTCATCTCCAGGGTCTTTCCTTCTCTATCTCATTGGGTGTCGTTGACAATGCTATGATGTGGTAACAATCCATGTTTGCCTAATATAGGTATGTGTCTAGGGTTGAGTGAAGGTGATGAGGCTCTCATATAAAACATTTTAGGTGTGAAACAAGGCGATCATTTTATTAAATAAAGTCTCCACTTTAGCACCTCCGAATTTTATACAACAGCGCAGAAAAACAAGAAACGGAGATAAACTAAGACAGGAAACAACTTACCGTTGCTTCGAAGACTCGTTGGCGAGTACAGAGTTCATAGAGAATGCATCCGCATGCCCAGATGTCTGACTTAAAGTTATACCTGCAGCAATAGAAATATTACAATATGCAACTAGATAGTTACTAGAGACCATAGGAACTAAAATAGCAAAGTTTGTAAACATTTCATCGATAACAGAGAGGGCGGGTCCCCATGTTCACAGGTAGGACCCTAACCTAATGCCTATAGTATTTATGTGAATTTCATAGTTACCGTTATAATGTATTTATGTATTTTTGGTGCTGATATTGTTTTCTTCACAAAGATTGATGTAATAAATTTATAAGAACACTTTATATATACTACCAACAATATTACTTGTTCTTGTTAAGCAAAACTCCATAGCTTTCAAGTCAACAGTGTTATATTAGAAGCCGTGAGACTTTTACACAAATTTGCAGTAAATCACGGAAATGCAGAAGTATTTTTCACAACAACAGCATCCAATAGGGTGATAAATACCAAGTAAAATTGAATCATACTTTTCACCCTTCTGAACAAAAAGAAGAGAAACTAAAGTACATGTCTAAATCGCATGACACATATAGCCAACCTTTAGATGAAACAACCAATGAAATCGTAGGCAACTGATCACTGCATTTATATATCAATGAACAAGTTGACCTGAATATTCAGTATGACCGAGTTGTATATAATCCGAGTATAGTAGGGCTACATGATAATATATTTAACTGAATGTACCATAACAAACACTTACGCTTCCCCTTTGATCAGCTCTGGTGACATATAGTATGGTGTGCCCACATACTGTAAGTACACAAATATATACATATAATATAATGTGCCCACACACTGTAAGTACACAAATACATATATACAATATTTTGTGCTCAGATACTGTATGTACACAAACTTATACTTGCAATAAGAAAGGTACCATACTATGGATGCAGAAATACAAATATATCAAGTAATACAGGATGTCACTATACTGTATATACACAATTATATGTCATGTTACAAGGGGTTTTGATGTACTGTATATACACAAATATATGTCACGTTGTTAGAAGTGTCAGTGCACAATATATATACAATAATATGCCATGTAATAAGTAGTGTTGATGTACTGTATATACACTTATATAATATGTTATTAAGAGAGTTTATATACTGTATACACAACTATATGTCATGTAGAATGTAGTAGTGATGTACTGTGTATATACACAATATGTCGTGTTATAAGGAGTGCTGGTGTACTGTATATACACAATTGTATGTGATGTAATAAGAAGTGTTGATGCATTGTAAGCACACACTTATGTGCTTACAATATGTACTACATGTATAAACACTTATGTACTAAATATTAAACATTCACAGCAGTATTTTAAGTCTTAAATCACGTATCATGTTTGTAAGTGTTTCAAAGCTTCTGTTCTCTTAGAACTAGCCACATTTCATTAAATTAAAAACATCACAATTACAATAGTCTGTTTATGAAAATCACCATTTTTAATGTGATCTAACCCAACATCACCACCTTATCCATTTTATTATTCACCATTATTTACAGTTCATGTTAACTTTCTTCGCATTTCTGAAGAAATTTGATGCCTGAAGATGGTTTTGATATGGTTGCTATACTTCTTGATATTGGTTGCTATGACGTTTTGAAATGTAAACAAGATTGTGCATTGGTTTTCGTTTCTCAAACTTTAACACCAGTTTTCTCAGAACTATGTTTTCGCACTAATGGTAAACGTGCATTTAGTTTATTGACCATAAAATCTGCTGTAACTAAGCTAGAATCAACTTTTTTTTTGCAAATAACTGTGAGAATTTTCTCCTTCTGCTAATGTAGATAACGCCAAATCTTACAACCCCGACTTAACCATGGTTTTTGTGATCCTGACCCATATATATCTTTACTGCGGTTTATCAATTTATATTTGAACTGATATCGCACTAATTTCACAAGTGAAGACAACTCACCGACTCCGCCATCTGTGTCTTAGAGGTCATGACCTTAGAGATGCCAAAGTCGCCAACCTTGCACAAACCACCTTTGGTAAGAAAGATATTGAGAGACTTGATGTCACGGTGAATAATGCCAAGATCATGGATGAAAGCGACAGCAGAAATCAACTGATAAAAGTACCAGATGACCATTTCCTCCTCCAATCTCTCGTTAAACCGACTAATCTTCTGGTAGAGATTTCCATCTGAATAAAAAGGAGATAGAGCGGACACTTGCTAGTTAAATTTTATCATATACAAGTACCAGTTAATAGCCATATATAAAACAATGAAAAATATGCTTGTTTAAAGGAAGGTTAATATGAATACCAAATAATCTGATCGGTACTAAATGGAACATGGCATTAACAAACACGACATGTGTGTAGCTTTTAATGATAGACACTAAGTGGTAATATTGTAGGCCCCTTCAAAAAGTTTTGTTTTGTAAGGGCTTTTAATCATGCAGTTATTTGAGTAATAAAATCATCAACCTTTATGTACATGTATAGGAACTTAGGAACAAGGATTGCTGAAATTCATTTCAGCTACCCACAGAGTGTGGCTCAAAGAAAGGGTCTTTCTTTTTACCTGCAGTGCCTCTTATACTCCTACCTCAGCCATTTAATGCGCACACTCTGGCCTCCTCTCTACAATCTTAAACCTGAATCCTTTTGTTTACATGAATAAACCTTTTCAAAATCAAGCATAACACTAAATAAAACAGAAGACAGACCTACCATTGGCGTATTCCATCTCAATGAGTAGAGTGGAGCTGTCTACGAAGTGGTTATAGTAGGTGATGATATTTGGGTGGTCTAATAGGGAGAGTATGTCCACCTCATTAGCGGAGTCACTTGTCTCCTTGTCTGATAAACGGGACAGATTTACCTCCTTCCACACAACCAGAGAATTGTCCTGCAAAAATTGTTATTAAAATTACTATTAAAATTATATCTTTAGACAGGGTTAGTCTACAAAGACAAAAATGACATCAAATTGTAGCTGATGTTTTAGCCTATTATTGGTCTTAATTTCATTTGATCGACTTTTTTGACGCAATCACATCTTTAACACGATAACTCGAATAAAATGTAAAAAAAAACCCTGGCAACAGAATAAAAGGCTATATAATTATGTATCAACTAATTCTATTATAAAAATTCTTTGACTATTCTTTGACTTGGTAAAAAATAACAGAGTGAAAAGAAAAGATTATTTATTTGTGTTAGAAACATCTTCATAACTGAAATGAAGGAATCCACAAAAGTTATAACGACAGATAAAAAGACTTAGTAACCTCGACTCGCCGATAGAGTGTGGCTTCACCAAACGCCCCTTTACCAAGCACTCTGATAGGAATATAAGTCACTTCTGTAGGAGATTCGTCTCCTTTGCTCAGCAATGATTTTGGTTCAGACGACATTCTGCCTCCTGAAAAATGCGTCGCAAGATAAGTTTGCCCTTATTAATCATTTACAGGCATGAGACATTGCGCTAGCCTATGTACCTTATTATGAATGCAATATAATGGATAAATCCAAGCTGTTACAGGGTAACTTGATGAAAATACATCATATTTGTAATATACTTGTCAAAATTTAGTTATAATGCAATGAATGATGTTTAAAATGTGCTAGATATTTTTGTATATATATGATCTGTTATGACCACACAGAATGTGATAACCGTTGACTGTTTCTTGGTGGTGAATGATTGGTAGGCTTTAAACAGGTCGCTTGAGAAAGCTAATCACAATTTTTTGTGGTGTTTGCATAAATCACTCAAGAGGTGTTTTACAGTGTCGAAATTTTGCCATGTAGTTCAAGGGCTTCACTGCTGAACATCAAAGTGACATTGAGAAATGTAATAGAATGTCTACATAGGCTATTTGTGCGTCCCTAACAGCCAAACTATTTACAAACTGGCACAATAATATAGACCAGCCATTAGCTAATGACAGATATTTGCCTAATCCTAAAACTTTGCGTATTTCTCCATAAATTGTACGATCATAATTCCCTGAAGTTATTTTTAATTGATATTTTTAATTTCTCGTGTTTATTTCAGTTTCATTGGGCTTGAAGACCAAGTTTTATGAAACCTACAACAAGAAGTACAACATGGTTTCCATGACATCCCTTTACATGAAATATGTATAGTATGTGCCTACTATTGAAAGGTGGATAACTAATTGATGTTAAAATGTTATAGCCTTCTTTTTTAGATTATTTATGTAATCTAGCTTTCTCCACATGTTTTACTTACTTTGTAATAACCCTTGTCGCCAAGATTATTCTTTCCTTTTAACATGACAATTCTACACATTGCTCCCATCCTAGTATATGATCTACTTATTAAAATTGTATTGTTATGTGGGTAGCAAATTGTGGCTTCGTTAAAAAAGTACATTGAATATGGGATCTTTTTAGCAAAAATGGAAAAGCAGTCAGTTTGACATCACTGAGGATCTTTTTTCCTGATAACTCTACAATGGAACACTGTTTATGGCCCCAACTCTCATGTTCGATAGACTACCTTGAGAAGTTTAAAAAGTTGAGAACAGTTCTAAGATGTTATTCATCCTTACTTCAGATGGATTCTCGTCATTGAAAACCAATGATGTAGCCTTTATGTAGTTTCTCTTTTCAACTCTCAACAATATTAAATGATGGATAAATATTAAACTTTGACACGTTTGTACTGTATAAAACTCTCAGAGCCTATGGCAATCAGTGAAAAAGAGTGGAGCAGAGTTACATGAGTGGTTTTATGACATCAAATGGGGGGTATATCTATTTTTAACAGAAAATTAATCTATTGTGACATCTTCCTCGTTGTTGTAGTAATCTTTATTAATTGATCCACTTATGCTTGCAGGCACATGATTTATTACTCATAGGTGATGAATTATTGGAACTGATTTGTTTGTAATGCTTCACAACTGTTCAGTATATACTGTACTTGGTAAATGTACGACGTTGCACGGGTAATAAAATAATTACCCAATGAATTTGAGTAATTTAACCTAGTAACCTAAGCTAGTCTACGTCTATTATAATAAGAGCCGTTTCTGAATCCAGTTTAATAACCATTACATTACAGATAATGATCTTTCATGCAACCATGATTTTCATGGTTGCGTGAAATTGTGCATGTGCTGGTATTAACCAATAGTATTTTCCCAAGTACTTTAGGCGCTAGTATTTCGATCGGTGTAATGGGTATGTCCGCAATTATTCCTTTGTGTAGCGATGTAGCCGCTTGGCCTTGTGGATAGAATGTCTACCAGCAGACCTGGAGGCCTTGAGTTCAAATCCAGAGTGCACCAAATTTTTCGTTCCAAAAACTTTATTGTTATAACTAGATACACAAATGACAAACAGCCAACAGACAGACGACAAACTTGAAGAAATATATATATATATATATATATATATATATTTATATATATAGATATACGCTGTGCTGCAGATACTGTTATTCAAATTTATTACATCAACATTCATAGTCGTTTCTCTCAAAAGATGTCACAATAGACTATTTTAATGCATCATAGATGTGAACTTTGACCCGAATAAACTGATTTGTGATATGTGTAAGAGGTGTCTGATTGGTCAGACTAACCGGATGCGCATGAGAGGACAGAGATCAGGCTAGGGAGTCATTCATCAACCTGGAGGCTTACTAAAAGGTCGTCGACGCTCGACAAATGACTCCCTAGCCCGATCTCTGTCCTCTCATGCGCATCCGGTTAGTCTGACCCATAGATATAGTAAACCCTAAATTGACAAATAGCTATCATTACAATGGAGCAAAAGTGAGGCCTATAATTGGCTGTTGTTCTCACGACGTTACGTCGCAGTGATGTGCATCATTGCAACAGAGCCTTCAGCTGAGCAATGAGTTTAGTAGTGCTTGTCCAACTAGTTTTGATGTCATAAACGTTACAATAAGACCAAATTCTTGGTGAAATGTCACCAGAGGAGACTACAACACCCCAGGTATGTGAACCCACAATACAAATTTTAAATACTTGGTGAACCTAACCTTTGCGGGTGTACTATATCATTGGTTCACATTGTAAGAAACTACTGGAAACAAACCAACTCAGCTGAACTTACTTGTTTTATCATGGTCTCATAACAACGAACATACCTTTCTATGATTATTCTGAATTGAAAGTGAAGTGAATGAATGCTTGAGACTATCAAAAGAGAGTGTCTAGACTGATTTCAACAACACATATTACAAACTTGTCTCTCAGCTGATAAGGTTGTAATCTAGCTTGGCATGATTGTTCGAATGCCTTTTTTGTTTCATTCCAAGTAATGTAATGATATTCATTCTACTACATGTATGTATTGTTAATGTTTAGGCTAAGAAAAAGTCAAGCCGCAGCTGGTGCTGTGTCTATGGGTGTTCAAGCAATCTTGAGAAATGCCCAGATCTGGCGTTTCATCGCTTTCCAAACGAGAAATGAGCTGAAACCCGTAATGCATGGATAAAGGCGGTGCGAAGACAGGATTGGACTCCAACATCAAGCTCTGTATTATGCAGTGAACATGTTGAGAAAGACTGCTACAAGATTCCACCAGGTATTGGAAGAAAACCAATGCTAAAATCTGACGCAATACCTACAATATTTACCGCTTATCCAACCTACCTTCAGCCAAAATCTGCGAAAATACAGACACCAACCATAAGAACAGAAAGCCTGCCGAAACATGGAAGAACATTTCAGACAGCAGCCAGCACCATAATACCTGACCCTGAAAATACTACACCTGGTGATACTACTATCCATGATGATGAGCAACCTGCAGTTTCTAGCAATCAGGACACACCTACAGCCTCGACAACGAGCTGCCGATGCGGTGGTAGACCTAAACAGCCTGCTGTCACAGGTATCTCAATATTAAAAAGAAGAATCAAAACTCTACAGCAGAGTCTGTCGATTAGAGCAGAGGAATAGGATTAAAAATAATTTGATCACAATACTGAAAAAGGACAATAAACTTAACAATATAAAGCTTAAATCGGTGGATGGATGTCTAGGAGAATTATTGTCTCATGCACAGTGCATGCCACCAATTTACTCAAAACTATATTAAGTCGCTATATTAAAATCAGAATACACTATGCCGCTTCAAAGCAGGAATATAGTTCAACCAACCTTAGACAAAAGCTATCTCGTCTAGTTATTTTCTGTCATGTCTAATGGGTGTTTAATACAGTGGTCCAACTTAACTGCTTCTAAATCTCATTTGATTCATTAGTTCGTTATTAGTTTAATTTCTATTTGGTCACTCTTTGTATTATCAATAATATAGAAGCTTCTAAATCATTGGTATTATCCATTACCATGTGTCTAAGGTTCTTGCCTTTCTCATCCGAAGTCAGTTTTATATATTATCAATAAAATATGCAGTCTCACATGCACAAACTATGGAAAAATTGAGCAGTTTTTAGTGCTAAGTCAATAGGAGTTCATGGATCAGCTGATTCACTCTATACATCACCATGACGTTGCGTCATGCTAATTATAGGCCTCACTTGTTTTGATTATTCGCATATCTAGGGTTTACTATATCTATGGTCTGACCACTCACACACCTCTTACAATATGCATGTGAAAATAGAATGAAATTTCCCAAACTCATAAGTGAATATACATGTATATATAATTTAAACTAGCTGCATTACCCGTGTTCGGGAACAGATTTACGTAAAGCAAGTTTTATTGAGAGTTGTCTTTCTTACCATAAAACAACTCCGAATATGCAATCTACTGAAATTTTTGTGCTGATCTGACTGCATACACATATGCAGTTGTACATGTCCATAATGTTGGAGAGCCCATTGGAGATATGCAATGTGTTTTACAGCTAGTCTACAATGCATCAGTCTCGAACTACTCAAATTGGCATTATCCTAATTTTGTACACAGAACTGATAATGAAATTGACATCGCTAGGCAAACTGACGCTCTTCAAACTGGCAGTATGGAAAAGTTTTACATATTTTAAGAAATTCTAGAAAATATTTTGCTGTTGCACTGCTTAGCTATCGCCAGCTTTTATTGAATTGAGACTTCTGCATGCTTGAAACACTAATCATGACTCACCAGTTCTTCGTCTATAGCCTGTGTTTTGACATGGTATATACAAACTGTGCAGCAGTAATGCGGTTGTTGATAAAATTTATTATCAATAAAATCTACTATTTCAACTACATATATGGCCTCTCGCCTTTTCAACGTAAGGCGTTACATCTGGAGCATTTTTGGACATTCGTCCCATAAAAAAAATTCAACCCTATACTGTGTTGCATGACTGTAGTCAAGCGCGAAGTTTTTTGTCCATACACGGCGCCTGGTAGCAGCTGCTGTAGTTAGTGCATCTCGATGTTGTCGCCGTTTCATCCGCTCCGAAAATTCAGCTCGGTGAGCAGCTGTTGTAGCTAGTGCATCATGTTCTTGTCGCCGCTGCATCTCCTCGGAGGTTTCTGCACGTCTGGCCGATGTAGCGGCTGCTCTGAGCCGTTTAATTACTGCTGGGGTCAGTTTAGTAGTCTCTGCACTTCTAGTGGCTGCAGCATCTATTCTGGCCTGCTCTCGATGTACCCGTGTTTGTTCGACGGTTTCTGCTCTTCTAGCAGCTGCAGTAGCAGTTCCGTTTCGTTGTGGGCGTAGCTGCGTTTGCTCTGCAGTTTCTGCTCGTCTTGCTGCTGCTTCGCAAATTCGATCTCTCTCTACGGGAATCAATCTGTTTTTGCGTTTGGGCAGTAGGCTTTTTGGAAGGCATTGTACTGCTTCAAGCATTTCTAACATTGAATGAGATGGTGTGCTTTTTGTAATATACGCTGCTCGCTTTCTTCTCACCGCTGCCTATCGCCAGGCTCGGAGTGCCCGTGCAAGTTCTGTAGTTTCTGTAGTTCTCGTAGCTGGAAAAAGAAGTAAAAGTAACTCAGCTGCGGAAGGAAATGAACATGTTTATTATCACAAACAGTGGCAAATCCAACGTTTTCAACCCTTTCACTGAAGTAGACTCCCTCATGCGTTTTCTATGGTCGACCGCCATGGACACATTTTTGCGACTTTCCCAGCAAATGCTAGTAACTGAATTTTATTATTCGTTGATAACATAACCAACGGTCTTCAAGACTTTTATAGTAGTGACAGTGTTTTCCAAAGATTTCTCTATAAAATTAGCCTAAAATTTAATTTTAAATCTTCGTTCGAGAATTTCTAACTTAAAAACAAAGATTTTCTGTGCGAGTTCATTAAATACGTCCGAGTTAAAAAAAAACAAATAACTACTTATGTTGATGACACATGACAGATAATAAAAATGCACAAAATATAGATACAACGATTTTTTGTATAGCAGTGCTTGTTAACATGTTGGCAAAATGAAATATATAACCAAAACAAACAGTATAGATGGAGTTTGAAAATGAAAAAATATCGTATACATATTAAGCAATATCGGCAAAATGGCTGGCAGTAGGCCGATAGCTAAATTTGTACACGGACGCAAGTGAAAGGTTTATGTAGTGGAAGTGTGGCAATTCATAGACAATACAACATTGATTAAGAAATACCTACCTTTTTTTATGTAGAAATGTAGGTGAGAACTGCGTTTTCCCGTGACCGCAAGAAATCAACGTTCGTGTGACCTTCTCGGTACACGTTGGCAGTAAATATTAATCGCATGTAAATTACTATTCATTAATTTATTTTATTTAATGATTAGTACATTTGTATAGCTGTATATGCTGCCGAACTCAGAACGGTGCTTTTTCACACGGCCGCAATTTTACTGTTCCGAACGCACCAATGTCGTTGGGCGCCGTAAAGAGGCACGCTAACCAGATATGACGCGCTCTGTGTAAAACTATGAATAGGTTATGTATAGAGGCGTGTAGTAACCGAAGACTCCCAGTGATGCGCCCTAGATACCTAGTAGCGGCTAATAGTCCGAAAAGTACGGTACTCTATAAAGCGGACAGACAGACAGATAGACAGACAACGATTGCCGTCTATATAGTAGATTAGATCATTAATACAGAGCTGAACAGCCAAAAGGCTTGTTTCAACACGTATTTTTGTCTTAAGCACATCCTGAAACACAATGTTGGTTAAACTTGTATCTTGCACTAATAATAGTTGAGAGGTGGAAATATAAGCCCAAGGCAATGATTAATATTATTAGCGATAGATTTATACACAAAATGATCTTTTAATTAAACTTTCTGACTTAACATTTAGTAGCTATGAGTGTAGAGAGTAGTAATGTAGTAAAGAAATGAGTAGAGTGTAAATGATGCACGAAATGAGCTAGGGCCTGCAATCCCTTCAGAAGCGACAAAAAATCATAGGTTAAGCTTGCTGAGCCATATTGTGCAAACAGAGAACACTCACAATGAACTCTCGTCAACCTATGTTGAGATAATAGATGATCGTACAATAACGATAATGGCTACAAAAACAACAGCTCGTGGCAAGCCAAAATCAATTTTTGCGAACTCTGTTATATTATTCATAGAGTTAAGCAGTAGCGAGTGTAAACGGTGTGGATATGAAACTCACACTCAAAGTAAATGCCCCGCAGCAGAGGTATCTTGTAATAAATGTTCTAAAGTTGGACATTATGCCCGATGTTGCCTCTCCAAACCTAGATCTGTGAACGATGTAGATGCAGATGAACCTGCGGATGACCAGCTGTTCTTGGGAGCTGTAGAGGTTGGTCATTGTGGTAAATCATGGACTAAACATGTTCAAGTGAGTGGTGTAAAGATACCTGTCAGTTTTAAGCTGGACTCGGGAGCTGACATCACTATTATACCTAACCAACTGTGTGGTAACATTGCTATGACACCTTCTGATAGAACATTGTTAGGGGCATGCAACTCTAACATTGATGTATTAGGGTATTTTGATGCTAAATTGTCAGTAGCAGGCAAAAATGCTAATGAAAGAATGTATGTGGTTAAACAATCAAAAGCCCTGCTAAGTAGAGACGCTTGTGTTAGGCTAGGCTTGATCAAATTGTTATGTGATGTAGATCATTTAGATGTTACAAATGGGTTGAGAATCAAAGATGAATTTAAATTTCTGTTTACAGGGCTAGGCAAAATGCATCATGAAGTCGAGATAGAACTCCGTTCGGATCACAGATCTGCGTACTCTATTCATACTCCTCGTTCTGTTCCATACCCTATGTTAAATCGAGTCAAAGCCGAACTTTGTGACATGGTAAATAAAGGCGTGATCTTTGAAGTCAACCAACCTACTGAGTGGGTTGCACCTATGGTCGTAGTACCAAAGCCCAATAACGCCGTCAGGATCTGTGTTGACTACACCGAACTGAACAAAGTAGTTAAACGAGAGGTGTATCCCATGTCGCATGTAGAAGGAAGCCTGGCAAAGCTCAGCCGCGGTACTATATTTACAAAGCTGGATGCAAATTCGGGATTCTATCAAATTCCTCTGTCCGACAAATCTAAGCTGCTCACAACTTTCCTTACGCCATTCGGTCGTTTTGCATTCAACAGACTTCCTTTTGGATTATCCTCAAGCCCAGATATCTACTCTAAAACTGTGTCTGAAGTGCTCAGTGGGTTGGATGGCGTTATAGTGCATATGGACGATGTTTGTGTAGTTGGTGAGTCAGCCGATGAGCACAACAGAAGAGTACTTAAAAGAATGAGCAAAGCGGGAATGACATTGAATAGTAGCAAGTGTGAGTTCTCGAAGAGTTTTCAAATTTCATTTCAAATTTCAAATTATCAAATTTCTTGGACATGTCATATCCGCCAGTGGAATAAAGGCTAATCCCGATTCAATTCAAGGCATCCGTGACTTCTCTTGCCCTCAAAGTGTAACAGAAGTGCGTAGCTTCCTAGGCATGGCCAACCAGTTGAGCAAATTTACAACACTGCTTGGTGAACTTTCTGGCCCACTTCGAGAGTTGTTATGTAAAGATACTGATTGGTATTGGGGGTATTCGCAAGAGAAGTCTTTCCAAGACATAAAGACAGAGCTGTCAAAATCGGTAGAGTTAGCAGCATACAATCTATCATACCAAACAATAGTGCAAACTGATGCTAGTAGAAATGGACTTGGAGCAGCATTGCTACAAGTTCAACCTGATGGAAGTACGAGACTAGTTTGTGCAGCGAAACGCTCATCGACTGAGACTGAGAAATGCTACGCCACTATTGAGCAAGAGGCTTTGGGAGTTGTGTGGGCCTGTGAGAAGGTCAAGGACTACATAATAGGGCTTACCGTTACCATTCAAACTGATCACAAACCTTTAGTGCCACTACTAAATGATATTGAGCTTGATAAGTTGCCTATCCGTGTGCAAAGATTTAGAATGCGGCTACTGAGATTCTCATATTGTGTCGAACATATTGCCGGGAAGTCAAACATAGTAGCTGATGCGTTGTCGCGCTCTAATACAATGCCCTCACCCTCAGATGTTAGTTACGTAAATGAAGTAGAGCTATATGCCGTGGAGACATTGAAGTCGCATGCTTCAACTGGAAGACTTGCTCAGTTGAAAGAGCTACAATGTTCTGATGAGGTGCTATCTCGAGTTCTGTCGTATGTAGAAGCATCTTGGCC
The DNA here is from genome assembly GCF_963576615.1 of Watersipora subatra. Taxonomy (NCBI): domain Eukaryota; kingdom Metazoa; phylum Bryozoa; class Gymnolaemata; order Cheilostomatida; family Watersiporidae; genus Watersipora; species Watersipora subatra. The sequence continues at coordinate 58,501,516 of NC_088714.1, read as the reverse complement.
CGATTATCTTAGCTCCGATCAAACTATACTTCGCACATATTTTGAAAACAGATCTAAGCTTTCCCTCATTGATGACTTATTGGTATATGAAACGCTAACTCAGATCCACAAAGGTCATCTTGGTATCACTAAATGTAGGGAGCGCGCTAGGCAGTGCGTCTGGTGGCCTGGTATGAGCCAACATATAGCAGAGATGGTACGCAATTGTCAGACATGCCGTATATATTCGAATGTTGTCAAAGAGCCACTCATGCGATCAAAGTTTCCAAGCAGGCCATGGGAACGTGTAGGAAGTGACCTTTTTCACTTTGGGGGCCAGTGGTACTTGCTACTTGTCGATTACCACTCACGATTTGTGGAGATTGCACTTTTGTCGCACCTAAACAGTGCTTGCGTAATAGAAAATATGAAAAGTGTGTTTGCGAGACATGGCATACCCGAAATGCTCATATCAGATAATGGGCCACAATACGCTTCGGAAGAATTCAAAAAGTTTGTTCAAAGTTACGCCTTCGTTCACACCACTAGTTCACCGAAACATTCTCCTGCAAATGGTGCTGCTGAGCTTGCTGTGCAAACAGTAAAGACGATGTTAAAGAAAGAGAAAGACCCATATCTAGCATTGTTGGCTTACCGTGCCTCTACGCTAGAAAACGGCTACTCTCTAGCTGAGCTGCTAATGAACCGTAAGTTGAGAACTACTGTACCCAGTTTGCCCCTAGTGCTGCAATCTAAGCTGCCAGATGAAGCTGAGCTCTAAAATAGAGAACAGAGCAAAAGGGAGGCTAGTAGAATTAACTTTAACAATCATCACCGTTCTGTGGAGTTGCGCCCTCTCTCTCCAGGTGAATGTGTAATGGTACGAGACATGCAGAGAGAAGCAGAAATTGTTCAACCGGCAAATGGTACACCCAGATCCTACATAGTCAAAGAACGACAAGGCAGCCAAATACGTCGCAATCATTTGGACTTGGTTCCTATGGACAGTAGTTGTCAAACACCCCAATCCGAAAGTTCATCTAATGACGACACGCCTGACATTAAACTAATAAAGTCTAGAGTAGGTCGCATCATAAAACTGCCGCGACGACTCGACTTGTGATCTATACGTTCTATCTCGGCTTCATGGTGGTTTTCATTCACTGTTTACATACATTTATAAGACAATCATTGCTTTGTTTTAGCCTGATATTATAGCTGTATATTCTGATATATTTATTCATGTTGTCAACTCATTTTCAGCATAATAGTGTAGCTGCTTACAAATGTTTCTTGTTATAGCGTAGTACATTTTTTTTGCTTCGTTTTTTTTTGTTTTTGTGCGCATCATATCACTGAGATTTTGCTCTCGGAAAGAAAGGGAAAGAGAGATGTTATATTATTCATAGATTTATCCCTATGGTATTATTAGTGTAGTTTCTTATGTTACATCCGGTTGCTAATAGATTCAGTATTTGTGTGGCACATACATTGAACCTTATCTGGTAACAGCATGTACTAACTAGCCGATGTGATTCTGTATCTATCTGGCAATACAAATATATCAATCTGATAACATCCGAGTATACGTTCATACAACAAACTCCAGATGCTACCACCAAAGCTTTCTACCAAGGACCATGCACAAAATGAGGGGCTGTCCAGCTAACTGCTAAACATGATCAGCAGTATTATTGAACCCAGAGTCAAAGATATGATACCATATTGCTAAACACGGAGAAGCACTCTCACTACACCAACGGTGACAATAAGTGTTCTACATTTTCTCTCTAGTTTGAGATATGATATTAATTTATAAAGCTGTACTATGGCTAGGAACTTACGCTGATGGCATAACTGTTTAAAATTGTCAACGCATCAAATTAATAAAAACAAAATAAAGCAACTAAATAAGAGCTACACATACGATACTTAAAACGCTTCGCTGATCAGCAACGGTTTTCATTTATTTACTATCTGTTCGAAGATAGCTGGGTATTGTTCTTAAATCAATGCGACTGAAGCATCTAAGTGAACAGCAGCGAACAGTGTCCTGTCGCCAGTCTTGATGCATAAACTTGCATGAACAGCGAGAAAAGCTGCCAAACATTACTAAAGGGTTAATACAATTCCGAATATAGCAGCGGCAACCACAGAGAAATTTTATGCAGTAACGGTAAGGTTTCATAGCCTGTGGGCGGGGATATTATTTGTATGGTTGCGTCTAATACAATCCCAATATCGCAGGAGTGGTTTTTATAAAATACACTGCAAATACGCGCTAGTAGCTTTTATTTAAGAACTTTGTTATAGCTGCTTATCATACAAAAACATGTTTGCAAAAGTAGTGGTTTCAAATATGAAGTATCCATAAATTATCAAGCATGTCACTATACTGTCAATTTGTACTCGTTTGGATACAACAGGTAATCTCGCAAGATAACACACGCCTCTTTTACAAAAAAGTGACTTAGTAGGGCTGTATCTAAAACGGCGCAACTGCAGGAACCTTAGTTAATGTGGCCTCTTTTTGTAAAGGGCTAGTGAAGGTAAAATTGTTTCTCAAGTTGTCTCTAATTACGATGCACAACTGGAGCGTCCCAAGTACTAATAATTATTGACTCTGCATCCCAAGTTAATCTCTCAAACGATGTTCGAAAATTATCGAAAGTTTTCAGTTTTGTTAAATAAAGAGTCCAATGAAATTAAAAATAAAATTTGAACTGAACGAGTTAACTTGGTCCGGAAGTCGATATTGATTACGCAATTATCGATTGTCCGCTCTTGAAAATTCAAACATCAGGAGAAAGGGGATAACTCCCTCAACAATCGTCTACATGTAGTCCATTATGGGTTTGTGTGAAGCAAAAATAGTTCAGGATCAATAATAAAAGTTTAAAAAGAGAGCAGATAGCTAGACAGGGCAGGCTTATTATTACTGGTACTGAATCTTATTTTCGCGCTTAGCAAGTTAACAATTTGATACTAAATTTGTTGATCAATACAAACCGAGCTGAAGAGTTGATGTTTCAGTTGTATTCTGTTCCTTTCATAAATTTGCAAAAAAATGCCTGTCTTTTTTTTAGCAGAACAAAAGAGGATGATGCGATTGATTGCAGTTGAAAGAAAGTGACAAAAGTTCTGCGAGATTGCTACAGGATAATACTGGATATTCATACAATATAATAGGGTTTGATTGTTACATGTTACTAGTAGGTAGCTGCAAAATAGGTATCATGATAAATATGGGTATAAGGTATAACAATGTAGAAAAAGAGAGATACAATCACCATATGCAAATTTTCATCAGTATGCCGAAGTTTGACTATTTTGAAAAGTATTCAAAACTCTAATTCTCTGGAGCCAACATGGAATTCCATGAACAAAATGAAAAATTTAGGCATAGGCATAAACCATGCTCAATATAATGCAAAAATTTGATAAAGGTAAATTAGTTCCTTTCAATAAAAATACTGTAAGTACGCTTGGAAATTGAATACCAGTAAGCAAAAGACCATAATTCTAACTCATTGAGAGACCCAAAAAAGAACTTGAGCAGAAATGGGACGCAATACTAAATGCTGTAATTCATGCTAGATATCTCCATCATAATTGGAGACTTTTGTTTGGAGATTAGACTGTGTGAAGGACAGCATTTGAGTCAACGAGCAAAAGCATTAACGTCTTATTAATCTCTGCGAAATGGATGATCACTTTTAAAAGTGAGTGTAGCTATAGTGACAAAGATGAGAATTATCATGAAAATAGCAGATCTCACGATGGTTGACAAAGAAACCTATCAGCAACTTATAGATGGTTCGTTTGGCAAGCCGCAAGCTGTGAATAGTAAAGTAGCCTATGATCATTAGGCTTGTCAGCTGAAAGGAAACGGTGCACCACCATCCGTGCATCTTTTGCTGTCGACAATGAATGTTACCCGTAGGGGCATTTACTACATTAGACAACCATTTTTGCAAATGGAAACATTTACTGTAGAAGCTAAACTGTATTATTGCAAAATAATTAATATATAACGTGTATTTAGAAATAATAAACATCTGCCACAGCTTAGTTGTATAACTTACCAAGTCTGTGTAGTAGACAGGGAATACTCATGCTAAGGCAATGGCTATCAGTATAAAATACAATTATACAATTGCAGATTGTGTTAAACTATGAGTGACTTCATTACATCTTCTATTTATATTCTATATATGCGGATGTATATATTTCTCAAAGTTGGTCGTAGGTGTGTAGTTCCAGCCATAGCTTTTAAAATCTTGAAATAAAGAATCTATATCACAGAAGATTTGATCTCGGACCCTCCGGCTCACCAGCCCGACTGCCTTACCAATTCAGTCACACAAACTTGATTTATACATTAGGCGATGTATGTGGCTATATGGGAGCAAATACGCTACCGCTCTCCGTCACAATGTAATGTGATGGGATGATAACGTCATGAGAAGCGGTAGCTCTTATTAGTAAGCTTACTCAAATTATTCATTGGCCATATGCTTGGCTAATAGCGAGTGGCAAGCAACTCCCATTATTTCTCATTGTTTATAAGCTAATTTTTAATATCTGGGCAACGCCGGATAGCACAGCTAGTTGTTTATAAAACATGATCTTACCAACAGCGACTAACGTAAAGAATAGACAGCATGAAAGTTCATTAATAATTAAATACATGTAGTCAAGTGAAACCAAATGGAAACAAACAGGATTTGGCCATATCAAAGACCTTGGCAATTTGATAGTAATTTACCCTGACCTCTCCAATTAATTTGGATGAGATATTTTCCTAGCAAACAAGTAAAAATCAGTCATCAGAAAACAATCAAAAACAGTTTTCTGAGCCACATCACTGACCCCAACTGCGTTTGATGGTTCATATATGCTTTGCTGTCAAATAATAGTCTATATATTATACTCAGCAGAAAGTCGAGTGTCTGTCACAGAAATACTTAAGGGCGAGATTGCCACACATCCCTGAAGTCATAGCAAATATGGCATCCACCTTTTAAAAATTTGAAGGTCTGCTTTTTGAGGTATCACAGAAGACTATTTAAAACTCTATTAACCATTGTATAGTTTATGTTGTATATTATACTATCTAATTTTATGCTATACTAGTACACTGGTAGTCCCAGGCGGCGTGAGAAATCATCATGTCTAATAATGTGCCCAATTATTACATAATGTAGTAAGATGGTTGTGTGGTGCAATTAGTAGTATACCTGTATTCTAAGCCAAATGTGTGTGTTCAAGTCCTACATAGTGCAATCTTTTTCTATTTTATCTTTTATATTAAACTAGAGGTTGTGTTCATGTCAAATATTAAAAATTTCAGAGCTAGTCTGGTTTGTAAGTTTTTTAAGCATCCTTTCTATACGCATCTACCATATTATTAGCTGGTATTAAGTTACTTACACCTTGCTACCTTCACACACTACAACTTGGGTTTTAATAAGAAATATCTAGGTGAAGGACAGTGACTAAAGTAAGTTTATACAAGTTTATATAAGTTTACAGAAACATTTAAACCAGAGTTGTCCCATCTTGGTCAATTAAAATCATGCAATCAGATTTTAAGCAGTAAGTGTTGCTGTTGTTTTGATCAAGACAAAACTTGCTTAGTGGACAGACAGCAGGTTATATTTACGACAATAATGATGTTAAAAACAAAATAAAACATGAAATAATTATTTTATCTTGCATGAAATAATTCATTTATTATTTACAACAGTAATGAAGTTAAAAACAAAATAAAACATGAAATGATACATTTATCTTGCATAAAATATTTAATTTATCTCACTTGTTCGAAAAGCTCACATGCTACTCTACAGTATTTTCTCTCTCAACTACTAACTTTTCAATCACAACAAATTCTGCCACTGCAAGGAACAGTTAAGCACGCCTACTGCTTACCTTATCACCTAAACCTACCAGATTTACCACGGTAACAAGACTATCAACAATGTCCATTGACACTGCAACTACTGCCAGAACTGATGGATTCAATTTATTGTATGAAATAATTCAAGTTAGTTTACTTGCATAGACATCTAATAACTACATCCAAACTTATACTTCTATGATGAACAAGAGAACTCAGACTAACACTACATACAATAAACTATTTCTTTGAGACGAGTTATTACAGCTACTAAATGGATGTTTCACTTTATTTCTTTTCAGGATATGACATGTACATCTACAGTAGCTAATAGAACAAGCTGTGTGTAAAGAAGCCAAATACAATAGGTGTTTACCCTAGATATGTCTTGTCTTGGTAGGTGTGACAAAACACTTTAAAAATAACACTGTTTCTTATATAACTGTTCTGTTTCTTATAAGTGTATTCTGTCACCAGCCACTCAATGCCATTGAAGAGGTGGTCACCACTGGCTGCATTTTGAAGAGTCCTTTTATATCAGCTGTTTCTATGTTGGGGAGGTGAATAGATCAGCAGAATGTTGAACTCTGGTTGACATAAGTGTGCTCCAGCAGCCAGTGTAAAAATAGATGTATACACTAAGTCCTAAAAAATAAAGCAAAATATGCATGTATTATTACCGTAGTGTATTTTATTTAGAGTTAGTCTGAGTTCTTTTGTTAATCATAAAGTTTTAAGTTATTGTATAGTTATTGGATGTCTATGCAAATAAGTTAACTCAAGTCATGTAATTTCGAAAATTAATTCATTGTGTCCTGGTAATAGTTACAGCTTCACTAGTTTGTTCTCGTGATATTGGGCATGTTGTTAAATTATTTTGTTAGTAAAGTCATGCAAATATTTCATGAAATTTGGCCTTCTGCTTTGAGGAGAGTTGAGTGTGATTAACGAATTTGATGTTGAAAGAGAATACGAAGAAATATTGGATGATCTTCTAGACCAAAATTGTCTCATGTCGTACAGACTTTTTGTCACAGTAATGACAGAGTTGAGTGTTGACAAACATACATAGTCAGTCAAACTATAACGCTTTGACAGAGCGTACGCAGAATTCTGACAGCGAAATAACCCACTACAATAAGTCGCAAAACCTGAAGGTGACAGTTCATGTCGTCAAGGCAATTTTGCTTCTCATTTAAAGCTGGGAACACTCAAGCTATAATGTGACACAACTAAAAGGTTTGTTTAAAAATAGGTTTGAGTATTTGGATGTTATTATTGTCTAATATCTCTAAAACAGCCATTTGATACCGAGTTTAGTAAAATTGGTTGTCACGTAGCACTCCAATAAACTTCAACACCAAAGTGTACCAGTATGATGGTGCTAGGTGCAATTTTAATAATAAAACAATTGTAAACTGCTACTTATCATTCGTCTATTTAACGGCTGTCTTTGATCTGATTCCATGTACATAAATAGTGAAGCTGCTGACAGCGTTGCAAATTTTATTCGTGCTGATAGGACAACTCTAAAAACTGCTACTTTTAGCTCTAGCAATACAAAAAAATTTTGTTTATTTTTCTTCACCAAATGTTCATTACCTTTTCTTATGATCTGTTTAGGTACAAAACCAACAAACTCATTTAATCACAAGGTGAAAGTAGCAGTAAATTAATATCCTTACTTACGTTTGGTGCCATCAGAGTGTCTTCCAAGCTTATGGTTGGATATATAGTAGTAATGTAAGTCTAATAGTAGAGTATTGGTTCCTACACCAGGAGGGAAAATTTGTTAATGAGGTCATTTTGATCTGCAATGTTGGCAAAGTCAAATTTGAAAATAAAACTTAATTTTCTCGTATGAGTTATCATCTCTTGTTTGTAGTTATTAACATGACAAAGAGTGTTGTCTCAAATACCCTCAACAACTCAATTCAAAACAAAAATTAAATTAATTAGCCAGGTTTTGAGAAAACATCAAAAGTATTAGAATAGACCAAGGTCCAACTTTTGCCATACTCACGTTTCGATATGACAACGGTCTGAGCAGAATGACTGGTGAGCAACAAAGAACAAGGACTACTATTTTAAGAATGGCAGCAACAAAGGTAACTGTAAATAGTTCTTTTGTCTCTACAAAACCTCTAACATCACTAATTTGAGTAGAGTTCATGACCTTTTACTAATGTATACATAGTTTGTATAAAGAATTTCTTTAACTCGCTGTACAATATATTAACAAACTAGCTGAATACCTGGTAATAGAATAATTACCTAATGAATTTGAGTAACTTACCAAGAAAGCTAGATCTTGACTAATATCATTATGAAAACAACACCCGTGTTTTAGACCAGCTTAACAACATTATGCATAATGGTCAATAGTTGCTAGTAATTAACCCCAAGCAAGCGCATGAGTAATGCAGGCAATATAATGACTATTTGCCCAATTAATCCATTGTATTCTGAGTAGCTTAATGATTACGTTTTCCTCAAAATCTGGAGGTCCCGAGATCAAACCCAGTGCTGTGCAGATTTTCATTGCTAGATTTTAATTGCTGTTACTGGACACACGGTTTAACAGAAAGACAAACACTGAGATATATGCAGAAACACCTAGCAATGATCTTTATATACACTGACATCAGGTCTACCAACAGGATATCATATTTCTGTTTGCAGAAATTCACCAACTTGTAGCAACTACTGCAGTGTTATTTAACTGATTGCTATATCAAATAAAATGCTTTTGTTATTAAAACCTATCCACAGAAAACCTTTGCTACTTACAAAGATAGTGTATGCTTCACTTCTGGTTTACCCAAGCTGAGTTGTGACTCGCTTCTTTGATAGTTAACACCATTAAACCTCAGTTTCTGTTTTGAATTGAGTTGTTGAGAGTATGAGTTGTGACTCGCTTCTTTGATAGCTAACACCATTTAACCTCAGTTTCTGTTTTGAATTGAATTGTTGAGAGTATTTTAGGCAACACTTTTAACCACTCTGTACAGACAAGAGAAGATAACTCATACAACGAAATTAAGTTTTGATTTTAAACTTGACTTTGGTAATATGTATTGTAGATCAAAATGACTTCTTCAGCAAACTTTCCATCCTGGTGTAGGAATCAATATTGTACTATATTCAACCACACGCTTGAAATTACAGCTTGTTTGTTTTTCTTCCTCCATATTTTTATCCATCTGATTAGAAAATCAAACGAATTCTTTGGTAAAGTTCTTCTTAAGTTAATCGCTTCAACCAGAATGGCTATAAACAGACCAGCTGACATTCAAACAGAATTACTCAGAAGTAAACATATAAATACAATTCATTATTAAATGCATCAAATGCATCGCAGTGTATTCAAGAGCTGTCATAATGTTCAAGTACTCAATGATTTTATTTTGTACTTGCTCCAAGGTCCAATCAACAATTGTCTCGCTGAGTCTTTTTATACTTTATTGAAAGCCATAAGATGTACCCATAAGCTAACGAGTTTTAAGACTTCCTTGTATAATTTTTTGTTTTTGCGTTTATGAACCTCATGGCAGTACCTTCTTTTTGTTTGTTTATTTTTTTGGCCCTATATGTAATACTTTTTTCTTGTAAAAGTGATTATGAGCTGCCCAATAAAAGAATATATACACTATCTTTTTTATCTATAGATGTGTGTGTCTGTCTGTCATTTGTATGTCTAGTTATAGCAATGAGGTGACAGAACAAAACATCCACTTCACACTGTAATTGACCTTGAAACCTCCAGTTCTACAGACAGCCAGACTGTTCATGACACTACAAGTTCAACCGGCGATACTATGGAGTAATTGTGCCCACCATACTTATTACACCTGCCCATCTTTAACGCTGGTTGGTTAAAATAGTACGCTTCGTGTTCCAGCTAGCATGCTTGAAGATCATGATTGCATGAGAAATCATGATGCAATCTTTTATCCAATCACTGGCTTTAGAGGGATAGGTATTGCTCTTATAGTAAAGTTTTAGACTAGCTTAAATTACTCAAATTCATTGGGTAAAGAAACTTTGCCAATTGAAAATAAATTTTCTATACAAAAACCTTTTGATTACCTGTGCAAAGCTGAGCCTTTCACTAGTTTATACAGATAACTTTATGTTTATAGTTTATGTAGATAACTCTAAGAGTCTGTCTGTCGTTGTTCGTATGTCCATTTATAGCGGTAAAATTTTAGGAGCAACAAATCCACTTCGCACTAGAATTGGACTCGGAACCTTCAGTTCTGCAAAGTGGCATACTATACATTACACTACGCATCCAAGTGGTTATACTAATGAATAATTGTATGCATACTTATTACACGAGCTAAAATATTCAAAACAAGAGAGCAAAACTACTATGGGTTACTACTAGCACACTTGAAGATCATGATTGCTTACGAGATCAAAGAAGTGTAATGCAACAATTATAATCACAAACTGGCTTCAGATGGATGGACATGGCTCTTATTATGGTAAAGAAAGTTTAGACTAGCTTAAGTTACTAGCTTGTTACGCAAATTCATTGGTTAATTACTTTCTTATCTGTGCGACCCGTGCAGTCAGCTAGTATATACATGTATAACCTATATGTATAAATATAAATCCCAGTGTCCCTCTGTCCAGTTATTGCAATAACGTTTTAGTCACTAAAAATCCATTTTGCAGAGGCTTTGATCTCATATCCACCAGTTCTGGAGGCATTGGGCTTATCCATTGAACTATGGCATTCAACTAAACAGTTAACAATAATGGTGAAGATATTCATTACATCAGTTAAAACATGTAAAGATTACTAGCTGGCCTCACTAAGTGAATGCCTACTTTGCACGGTTAGTAAAAGCAGCTAATAAACAGCTGTTGCAGGTAGCGTGGTGTAAAGGTAATGCTGTAGGTAAGATAATGTAAGGGCATTCATCTAGTACAGGAGTGGGCAAAGGTTTTTTCAAAGAGCCAAATTTCAAAGTTGCAAGATTTTTGGGAGCCGCATAACATGTGTGTTACAGTATAACATTTCATACTGATAATACAAGCTTAGTAGTTGTATTGTAATTAAATTTATTTATTAGAATACTTTTACAATAGCATTGAATAATGTTGAAGTGGGCCTAAAGAGCTTTGTATAACTTAAAGTTTAGTGAGATTTATAGAATTTTTTATGGCTGCTCATTATCTCTTGGTAATCTGGCTCTCTATTGCATCATGCTATTTTTAGGAGTTGACACAAGTGATCTCGAGTCAAAGTGGATCTCAACTTGCTCTTGATATTATTCATGTATGAAAATGCTGATTCACATATATATTTAACAGCAAACACGGTGTGCCACCATCTTCTAGTTGAGCAAGCTGTGGATATTCAGCCTTTGTTGAAGCTTTCAAGTAGAAGCCCTCCTCAAATTCATTTATATCTGTACCTTTAAGGTTACTCAACTCCAGTTGCAGAGATGAGGCATTAACACTCTTCAATGGCAACTGAGTAACCCACTCTCCATTAGGCTTTGCCGTCCGAGGTGCTTTTATGAGTTGTATGATGTGTTTCAAAAAGTGAAACTGACTAAATCGATTGTTAAACTTTTGTTGAAGCTTTTCTATAAAGTGAGTGTAATCAGCTGTACAAGAGGCCATTTGTTCATCCTTATCTAAAAATACTTTTAGAGTAGGAAAGTGAAGCATATCACCTTACACATCCACTAGAAACAATTGCAACTTATGGGAGAAGGCTTAAACAATTGGTAGTGTATCAATGTCTTGTTCTTCCCTTGAAGCTTGAGGTTCAGATCATTCAAATGGCCACAGATGTCAACAAGGAAGGCGAGGTCACTCATATCTTTAAAAGAGCTCATCATCTCTTGAAACTGTCTTGCATTCAGGCTTGTGCATGTATTTAAAAATGATGTTAGCTCCTGGCGAATACTCCACAACCTTGACAGAACATTTACCTTACTTAGCCATCTAATGTTATTTTACGTTAGCAAATCTTCACTAGTAGCATCGCTTTCTTTGAGAAACTTTCTTTAAGTTTCTGAGTCTGAGAGCTGATCAACTTCTGAGGAAATTGATCATCTTCATAGCCTTACACATTAGTTGTTGAAAGTGATCATTTAGTTTTCCGCATAAAACAGTTTGGTGGATGATGCATTGGAATGCTAGCATTAATGGCATATCCTTCAATCTGTTATATAAATCGATGTGTACTCACATGCGGTTGATGCCAAGAAGAACTCTCTCCCAATCTCCCCACGCCTTTATACTCTTGTAACCTCTCGTACTTCCTGTAACCTCTCGTACTTCCCGTAACCTCTCGTAACTACCTGTAACTACCATGACCTCGGGCATTAGCGTAGCCCGCGGCCCACCAGCTCGATTATACAACATGCCCTTTTTCTTTTCTTTTTTTTGTATGGGCCACTAACCTTCCAGAAATACATTGGGACTCATTCATCAACTCACCTTGCTGGTGAAGTTTACCTTACGCTTTAACCCAGGTCTTCCTCCATCGACTCCTCCTGCGTACCATCACTCCCCAGCAACCCGGGGCTGCTGTCGTACCCGGCCGCACTACTCTCCTCACTCTCCTGATCCTCCACTCTCACTGTTGTATAAATCAGTGTACTCTTCTTGCTACTGCCAGCTCCATTGCCAGTCTGCACTGGCTTTTCCATCACTCTGACCTCCGCCGCTACCAATACTTTTACCGTGACCACTGTCACTACCAACACTCCTTCCACCAACATCTCCAACACTACTTCCACCAACCCTGACAAGCCCGGAGTCTTTTGGTTGGGTCAGTAATGACTCCTCAACCTCATCTCCGTCTCTTCCGTCTTTACCTCGCTCTCCCCAATAAGAGGCAGGCTCGACAGGCTTCCTGTGGGAGGTCTCCACCTGGGCCGTAACCGGCTGCACAGGGGATGGCACCACAGAGCTGGGAGTTGGCATAGGCCCAGACCTATCTAGCTCGACCTCACCTGCAACCAGTGCAGGTCTGCTACTAGCAACTCTCCTCTGAACCTCGGCTAACTCCTGCACCACTACCCTGAATGCCTTGACATTTTCCAACTCCATGACTGCTGCCTCCCGTTTGGCTTTCAGCTTAGCTAATTTCTCCTTCGACTTCCTCCGCACCTCCCTTTCCTCTCTTTCAATCTCTGCTACCTTTTTCTCATGACCTTCTCTGTCCAACATTCCATTGCTGGATACCTCGGCTAAAAAAGAGCAAACCTTTTCCATTACAGACACTGGTTTAGCTACTTTCTCAGCACCTTCCCTTACCTCATCGTGACTCTGTTCTCTATCACACCCCATAGACACTTGCACATCTCTGGTGCCTTGGGCTGTCCCCTGTTGGCTACCAATTTCCACGTATTCGCTACTCTTCACTTCCTTGGTATTGCAAGTCCACCAATCTTGCCCTGTGTGACCTCTCTTAACTTCGCTCTCTCTATCAGACTTATTTGTCAGGTTTTGCAACTTGACATCATCTGAAACATAACTTGACCCAGCAATAATGGTTCTTGACGAAAACGGCTTAACTGGCTTATTACTTCTACACTCCTTAACAGCCTCAAACTTACTTTCGCATACCGCGTTTACAACAGCAAATAATTTAAGCTGCCTTAACTCAGTTATGCCCAAGAAATTTGTTCTCAACCCTTTCACCACATATACCTCTGTCTCCATAACTCTATATTTACTTTCCAACTGAACGCCTGCTTTACCGACTACTCTTAGCTTACGACCATCTATTCCCGCCAAAACAGTAGATGGCTCCTCTAGCCGTAGGTTCAGCCTTTCGGCCGTCCCCTCGGTTACAGTCGACACCTCTGCCCCAGTATCAAACGTAAAATCAACGTTCTTCCCATTGACCTTCAAAACCTGTACAATTCTCCTTTCTAGTCAACTGTCATCCTCATACTTATCCCTAGAACCAGAGAACCTGACACTTCTGCCCTTACTACTATCTTGGTACCTCTCCTTATACTTCTCCCCCTCAAACCTATCCATACTGTTGTCCCTGTACCTGCCAAATTTGTCTCTAATCTCGCGGGGGCTTCCTCGGCCCCTGTACCTCTCCCCACTACTGTCCCTGCTACCATACCGCTCGTAGCTATTATCTCGACTACCTCCTGACCTCCTGCTACTACCTCGGCCGTCATAACCTACTTCTCTCCTATCCCTACAATAACGGGATACATGTCCTTGCTGTCCACAACAAAAACATTTAATGGAGGGACAACTCCTCATCTCATGCCCACTACGTTTGCAATTGTAGCATACTCTACCTCCACTGCCTTCTCTACTGCTTGCTCTATATCTAGAGACATGCCTCTCCCTGCTATTGTCTCTATACTTTCTACTGTCACCGTCCTTGTTATACTCCCTGCCTCTTGTCCCATATCTACTAGCACCTTGCTCTTCACTACCATAATACTCTCTACTACTCCTCGGGCTACCCCTAGGGGAAGATCTACCTGCTGACTCATAACTTCTATCTCTATCATTACTCCTGTACTGCACTCGGCTATCAAACTCTGATACCTTTGCTACTTCTCTCTTAACCTCACTCTTTAAATCGGTACTTCTACCCTCACCTCTCAAAAATCTATCAGAGCTGTCGGCCATTTCTCGAGCCCTCAATGCCTCCTGCAGTAACGCCCAAGTAAGATTGGCATTCTTCATTAACTCTCTGCTTACTTCTCTATTTCTCAACCCGTTAACCGCCACAATAAGGGCAAACCTTACCCTATCATTATCGTTAGTCACCTCTGCATATCTGCTCAAACTCTCTACCCGTTGTAAAAACTCTCTATCACTTTCCCCAAGTGTCTGCCTAGCCGTAAGGAACTTATGCCCCTTTACGAACATACTCTCCTGTCTACCATAATAACCCTGTAAAACCTCCACTGCCCCTTCATAAGTAGAATTTACGCCATCTACATTAAACCCTGCACCTCTCAATACTTCTCTACCACTGTGCCCAATAGCTCTCAATAGTGGCACTAACCTAGCTCTACCTCTCATAATAGGGCGCCTATTTTCACCTTCACCTTCGTAACCTCTTCTCTCTACAGCACTCTCTATACATAAATTCATCTCCTCTATGAATCTCTCCCACGACCCATCACCGTGCTCCCCAAACACCAGCTTCGGAAACCCACTCTCCATCTCTACCCGATACAATATCTCCCTCGCTACGAATACACTCTACCCCACTCGTATAATTAGTGTAACTCCCACCTCCGAATATGTAATAAATAATTGCACCTCAACAACACTGCTACTACACCTCACAACACTACCCTAATAAATAATTGCACCTCAACAACACTGCTACTACACCTCACAACACTACCCTAATAAATAATTGCACCTCAAAAACACCGCTACTACACCTCACAACACTACCCTACCTCACGTTACCTCACCTACACGCCCGTGAAAGGGTCTATACAACCGTTTAACTTACCCGCAACCAGAAAAATTATCGCTATTGATAACACAAAAGGAAAAAAATCAGAGCTTCGTCAACTGCGCCATGTTATATAAATCGATGTGTACTCACATGCGGTTGATGCCAAGAAGAACTCTCTCCCAATCTCCCCACGCCTTTATACTCTTGTAACCTCTCGTACTTCCTGTAACCTCTCGTACTTCCCGTAACCTCTCGTAACTACCTGTAACTACCATGACCTCGGGCATTAGCGTAGCCCGCGGCCCACCAGCTCGATTATACAACACAATCTAGCTATGACACCTTGCTCTCTTCCAACCATGGTTGGTGCGCCATCTGTTGTTACAAATATGCATTTGTGGAGAAGTATCTTCATATTATCAAGTCCTTTAATGAGGGAATCATAGATAGCCTGGCCATTGGTTTCTCCTTCTAATTCAACCAAATTAAGAAGCCCCTCCTTCCTTTCTTTACCATCAAAGAATATGTAACACAGGTATAGGACTAAAGAATTATACTAAGCTTTATAAAGAAACATGTTGATGTTTTATAAAGAAGCATGTAGTATAAATGTATGGGTTAGTATTTTGGAAACAAATACCACAAAATAGATGCATCTTTTTCTACTTGGAGTTATGTTCTCTGTTTACTGTCTTTTAAAATGCACTTGTATGATTTCCGCTTGCAACTGCATGGTAAAATGACATTACCAGTTGCTAGTGTACACACAGTAGCCTACATACCTTACATAAACTGCTAATTGAACTAAACCCATTATATCAGTAGATTCATCAATAGCGATTCGAAAGTAATCTGCCTGGTCTATATGGGCTAGCAAAGTCATACTGAGATAATCATAAATGCTTTTAATTCTATCATTAGCAGCTTTCTTAGAAAGTGGTATTGCCTTGACTTTACCAATCACATCACGCTTATCTGGAAAAAGTAATTCCATAGCTTCAACCATGCATTCTTTACAATCTCAGCATGAGAATAGAGAAGCATTGCTTTTGCTGGAATCTTTGACACTCATAGAGGGGCTTCTGTAGCATGTTTATCAGCAGCTATGAAAGAAGCTAGCATATTTTCTAAAAAATTTAGTTATTTCTGAAGTTTATCTAACTTTTGATGTCTAGCTACAGATCCCAGTAGAAACGTAGTGGTAAACTCTTTGTGTTTCGTCTCATGATGGCATTTGATGTTCGTCTTCTTGTTAGCGGAGACTGTTTCCTGGCACTATAGACATTGCGGTTTGCCATGCCTCAAGATGAACGCATATTTCAGGGTCCACTCATCTTGGAATTATCTTGTAGATTCGTTTCTATTTCATTCACTTTGTGAAGTTTCCATTGTAACTCTGGAAATGGTTCGTTTTGTTAAAGATTTCATTGCTACTCCCACTGCATTTTTTGGCTTAATTGCAAATGACATGTTCAACTAAGAGACAGCATCTTATATAAGCCAGCATTATGAAATCATGATGAAATGACTTCCTGATGAACGTTTCTAGAGCATTCTGATTTTGTCCTCATTAGGTCAGCAACAGACGTTATTACATCGGGAAAGCTACACATGCATGATGCCATAAACTATGACTCATGTGTAGGCTATATATAATGCAGTGCACATTTAAATAAGCCTAATATGTCACAATGCATGTAGTTTTGTACAGTATATTATAAGGATATTTTTATATACGTCAAAAAATTTGATTTTTCACAGAGTTGAAAGAGCCGCAACAAAATTTGCAAAGAGCCGCACTTTGCCCAGCCCTGATCTAGTATATATTTATATGACAGATATGACTTGTGTTTCTAGATCAGCCTTATTTGGGTAGCCTGAGAACCTTTATGATCTACATGACTTGAACACAAACACTTCCAATTATTAACTTTTACATAGAAACTAGACTAACTATAACGGACAAGCAATGCTTCAATTTCTCTTGACCTGTTGTGAGACAATAAGTTATTTATTCTATTATTATCATGCGCTTGTTATGTAATGAGATGGAACTTACTTGTTAGGTGTGTTCAAAGAAAAGATCAAGACGATTACAAAATTTTCTAAAATCTTTTATCAGAATTTTCCAAACCTATGAAGGCAAGTATATTGGGCCAGAAGTTTTTTTATGCTACCAAATCTTGAAAGATTTCTGCTTAGTAGTTTTGGGTCAACGAAAGCATCTTAAACTCACCAAGTTTTTTGTTTACCTGTTGTTTTAGTATTTTAATTAGGACGTGGTTGTTTTTAGCAAACCAAAAGTAGCATTTGGCGCCTTTTTAGTAGCGATGTTATTATTGGAATGCCATCAATAACCACAAATAGTCTCATAGTTACAGTGTTAAATCTAATGGATCTCCCGCAAAAAACATTTCAATTATATAACATTTCAAGAATAATATATCTCAATAACATTTCAATTCCGATTATGTATAAAAAATAGCATTGCAATAGACCAAAGTTAGGAAGCGGTGAGTTATACGAAAGTGTAAAATAATATAAACAATTTAATCTTTTTGTTCATTATACTGAATTATAAAACTAGGAGTTTACATTGGCTTATTATTAAGAGACTGGAAAAAGAGGTGGATATAATAAGCTATCTCGTTATTCAAATTATGAGGAGAAACTTCCGAAAATCTTTCCAAAGCAGGATACGAGTTATTTTCCGTGGAGGTAGTTAACATCGCAGGAGGCCATCTTGTCAATGACAGTTCCGATGAAAAGCTTTCCTTTGGCGTAGAGCCCAACAGAAACAGCCTGAAGCATGGAGCCGTCATCAGCAAACACAGACTCTTTTTCAGCAGCCCCCAGAGGTTGTCGAATTCGAATAACCTTAGAAAAATGAATTGCGTAATGAATAAAACATTATAAACTGCAAAATCTCGTGTTCACTGGTTCCCTACTTGTTCACAAACAACAGCTCTACTTATGGCAGAAAACCCTAGTATGAAAGCTTCACCGATTAAATATTCAAGAGCTGACAACTTGAAAAAAAGGTTTATATATAAATTTTTGAGCAAATAGCAAACTTTGTGAAGGTCATTAATGTTCTATGTAGGAGTTGTATGCTGATAGGAGAGGCAACTCCTTACAAGAGAGTCAATTTATATAAAAATGTTTATCAAGACAAAGCATCAGTAGATATATGTGTGATGATAGGTTTGAAGAAGTCTTGTGTTAGATTTAAAAGTGCTCTCACAAATAGCACATCTACAGAATAGCAATATCTCTCATTTTAAGGATTCCGACAGAGAAACCTTCTACACCGATTAAAGACTTTCTGATGCAGGAATTACAACTAACTTTTTATTTACACCGAGTAAAAGAACATTTCATTGTTATCAGATTTAAAGGTCGATTTCGGCACAGCTAAAGCAAATTTCTACTTTACTACATTTGGTTATTGCTCATGATCTGTTCACTGTTCTCAATCATGAACAATTACTTTGTCAGAAAATGTCTTACAACATTAATTTTAACACATATAAAGCGAGTTTTGACTTGAATATTTTTAAAAATACTTCGAATCCAAATTCTTTAGAGGCGACCTAATCTATATATCTAATTTATTATCGTGTATGCATGCGTGTGTGCACGTGTGTGTGTACCATCCTAACTTTTACCTAAATCTTAAAGGTTGACTTGCAACAAAATTCACATTACAGTTATTTGGTATCAAAAGATTCACAATGTCTTAGTCTACTGTGTTGCAGGTGCAAAATATGTGGAAATGCGATTACAAGCTCTTAAAAGCTCAAAAACAAACAGTTAATTCCCGCTATCACAAAAATGCCGCAGGTTGGAATCAAAAGATTGTCTAAAAGTTCAACATACTTAGTCACGAAAACAGAGCATCCGTTGATAGGTTTTAAACAGATGATGGTTAAGAATTTTTACAGACGATTTGTTAAATTTCGTATTTGTGTGAAAGAAGAATTTCTTGCTGGCACATACTACAAGATGGATGGACAAGCCGATTGGTGTAATTCTATAACCACCACTCGAAAGTTAATGCGGGATATATAAATAAGGCATAGACTGGTGATTTTTGTGGAATCTGCTTCGACTTGGCATTACAATTACCTGCCATGTTGGGTAACCATAACAACGTAGCGCGGTGACTAGATGGTGGAAATGTATAAGAACGCTGACCAACAGAAGCACTCATGTCTCACATCACGAATTGACTAATCGCGGGTGTTCACATCGTAATTCATGTTTTGCTAGAAAAATGACCGCCTTATTTCACAGCTTATTTTTAGTTCTTCTAATACCAAAATCATTGCTAAAAAACAAACTATCCTATATTTGTTTAAATAAATGTAATTTTAAAATGCTGTCAGTTAAAATTTAACAGCGTCAGCTGAGCAGGACATTAGAAGTTTGACTGGTAATTTAAGTACAATCATTTGTGTAAGAAGATCTTTGTGGCAATGTATGAAACCAACAAACATATCATTACGTTTACGCTATGTGAAGGCTTGAGAAAAGCAAAGAAGCTCAGACAGAGACGATAATATGTTAACTAGTTTACAATTGACAATGCTGCAATACACCTATAATGCAATAAAGTTTCATCACTAAAACAAAGGAGACAGCTTCCAAAAATACCTGAGATGCACAGGTTAGCTCCTTATAATTTTGCATGTATGCAAAGGCATCCGCCAATACGGTCTGGCAGCCCAACCAGAGATCTCCATCAGAATCCAGAACTATGTTATCAATACTTCCAACCTCCACTGGTATGACCTACAGAAAAGACATCCTGCATATCCTGTGATCATATGATAGAATTCAAGGGGTAACTGCTTTCTAAGATGGTCAACTTTCTACACTATCTTCTTAGCATCGTCATGCTGCCTCACAAAACCAAAAGATCTACTAAATAAACTGCGTCATGCGAAGCTTCAATAAAGTCAGCTGAGCGAAATTGAAAGTATACCATAGACGTCTATTAGTATTACTAGCAGTCAGTTGTTCAGAGCAACTCACTTATTTAAAGTATACCATAGATGTCTATTTGTATTACTAGCAGTCAGTTGTTCAGAGCAACTCACTTATTTAAAGTATACCATAGATGTCTATTTGTATTACTAGCAGTCAGCTGTTCAGAGCAACTCACTTATTTAAAGTATACCATAGATGTCTATTAGTATTACTAGCAGTCAGCTGTTCAGAGCAACTCACTTATTTATAGTATACCATAGATGTCTATTTGTATGACTAGCAGTCAGTTGTTCAGAGCAACTCACTTGTTTATAGTATACCATAGATGTCTATTAGTATTACTACCAGTCAGCTGTTCAGAGCAACTCACTTATTGTTGAAAACATCTCTTTCTTTCTCTCACTCACACACCAAAGAGCCCACACACCAAAGTGATAATTTTTATGACATTGTTCAATGACAGGTTCTCGGCATTACAGGTTTGTTTTACCGGTAAGTCTGCAGTGCTTGCAGGTAGCTTCGATGTAATAATTTTATTAAAAAATACTTCAAGTTTTGAGCATAGACTCCAGAGAGTTGATGGTCATTCAGCAAAGTAGGAAGCTGCTGTGGATGACTACCCACCAGAGCTAAGAGAGCTCTTCATTAACATCGCTATAAGTATTAATATAATCAACAAACTGGAACAAGAGGTCATATATACCTTGAATACTGTGAGTGTGTGGTCAGCGTTCTTGGTAAAGATTTGAACAGCACCATGGGTAGCCACGTACACATACCTGTAAAAGATAGTTATATATTAGCATTGCATATACACATATGTACAAATGCGAATGATGGTAGTACTTGTACGTATCGTTTGTGATGCTATTATACCAAAGTATGCCACCTCTTAGTAAAGCCAGAATAAATACATGAATTCACAACCTAGCAGGGTTGTGATGCACTAGAACATTGCAGTAGGCAGTAATTTTGTAGTGCATTACAACTTTCTAATGCGCAGTAGAAAGGCAAGTGCACTCCTACTTCAAATTGCCTACAGCGATCTACCGCGTATTTCCTTTCATGACGCATTACCTGAAACCTAGCAACTCATGCATACTGTGAATGCGCATTCTTCAAAACTTGGAACTGCATATGCACTGCAATTGCACATTAGTATGACATTGATACTGCGGATCAACTAAAACTGCTGGCTTTCCAGGCACCTGTAATGCACTGTACAAAATTTTCAGACGCTACATATATGTACATGTTCAGCAAGCTCATGAATTTGCGCTCTAAACACCTATATCATTTCGAAATAGACAGTCAGACATTATCACCATTTTGATCGATAAATATTTTAAATCCTGCAATCAATTTACGGTTGCGTCAAAATCAACTAAATACCTGATTCTATTATAAGTTTTAGCAAAAATGTGCTGAGTATGTACAGTGCAATGCAAAAGTTACTACGTACTGCACATAGACCTATCAACTATACTACAATAGTTAATATAGTATAATAGTTAATAGGTCTATGGTACTGCATTATTGCTAAAAAATGCGCGCTAGCAACATTCCAACTGCACCTGACACTGCACACTGTGCAGTTGGTAAGACCCCACTGCAAACAATACTGATTACTGCGCATTAAAAATAGTTGCACTGCATATATACTGCATATATACTGCATTGTACGCAAGTAGTAGTAGAGTACGTAAGGCAACTATACTGCATGGCTGTGACATGCTAACTACTGCTACTGCACTGCTAATGCAACAATTAGATATCAAGATAAAAATTTTCCCTCAAGCGCAATGCATTTTACATCTGGGCAGCAGTGGGTTATCTGGTTATCAATGCGCAGTCATGACTTTTTTTGTAATGGACGCAAACCTGCAGCCTACAAGTAAAAGGATCTAGATTTGCATATATTGAAACGCTATGAGATGATAAGATAAGATGAAGCTAATGATGGAGATAAAGTAAACAACTCCCATGGTCAAGATTGCATAATCATGAAGCTGGCAGTCTCTGAAACAGGTACAACAGGTACAATATCACCTTTAATTCTCATAGTATTTAGTTACTGTTATAACTTCCACATTAGTGTTGGGCACGGGTAAGAAAACTCATTGAACTTGAGGGTTTATCTTTTTTCGAGTCTCGGATAATAGAAAATATGAACATTTCAATCTTGCGAGTTCGGGTTTTGATGTTGCGAGCTCGGGTTTCGATCTTGCGAGCTCGGGTTTTGACTCGCAAATTCGGATTTTGGTACACAGATCCGTCAAGTAGAGTGAACAAAAACTTGGTCTATTATCTCTCTAAACACCGTTTAACAACCAGCCTGTTAACACTGCGAGCACGAATATCAGTCGATAGAAAATAGTAAAAAATAATAAATATTTTAAGAAATGTCTGATGTTTGGAAATTTTAGACATAAACCCTTATCAACAAACCTGATACCCGAAAAATCTGTCAGCCAAGAAGTACTACTGCCCAGCACTATTCCACGTAAAATCAAACATTTATGCATGATTAAGCTAACATCTGAATTTTCTAACAGTTAGCGTAAACTTCTAACAAATATTTAACTGTACACTAGATGTAATTTACAAAATTTCTCAGATTTGTATCACAGACTTGTAGGGAAAGTGAAGAGGATGTTGAAATTTACCAATGAACATGTAGGAACAACAAAAAAATAAATTCATTCAAACTTGACTTAGTCTATGTTAAATTCTATTATGCTGCTGTTATCCCCTAAAGCTGCCTCTAACCACTCACTCTCCAAACCTACGTAATATCGAGTTCACACTTTCATTCATGTATCTCCAAGGCGGAGTAAACAATATAACATTTCATTTTATTGTTTCGTACATTATTACTTGTACAAATGATTCTTTGCTTACACATTTACATCAAGCATTTCTTTCATGCTATATGGAATCACGTGTAGGATTTATTAAAGAGATACCATGAGCTTTACGGCGTGGAACAAATTAAACCAAGTACACTGTATTCTTCAATGAACAGTGGCCGTGATATGAATTAATTTGTAAGTAAAGGCTTTACTGTACACTACACTATATGCTAAGCAGAGGCTCTACTGTACACTACACGATATGCTAAGCAGAGGTTTTACTGTACGCTACACTATATGCTAAGCAGAGGGTTTACTGTAAACTACACTATATGCTAAACGGAGGCTTTACTGTACACTATACTATATGCTAAGCAGAGGTCTTACTGTACACTATACTATACGCTAAGCAGAGGTTTTACTGTACACTATACTATATGGTAAACAGAGGTTTTACTGTACACTACACTATATGCTAAGCAGAGGTTTTACTGTACACTATACTAGATGCTAAGCAGAGGTTTTACTGTACACTACATTATATTCTAAACAGAGGTTTTACTGTACACTATACTATATGCTAAGCAGAGGTTTTACAGTACACTATACTATATGGTAAACAGAGGTTTTACTGTACACTACACTATATGCTAAGCAGAGGTTTTACTGTACACTATAGTACACTATATGCTGTGAAGAACAATAATCTCAATAGCTTTCATAGGTTTATATAATAATTGATTCCAATTACTTTTTAGCACTGTAATGTTAACAAATATAATTTTAATAATTGCTTCCTGTCCTTACTTAGCTACTGAGTTGTGTCCTTTTTATAAATACCTCCATATCGTATCACACTAACACTTAATATACGTGTAGTTGTCATTCTTAGGTCAGACAACTCCCAAATTATTACCCAATCCGTTATTAGCCACCATAAAATGCGAAGTCGTACGCTATCTTACTATTCACTTCAACCCAAGCAAAAGTGAATGATACAACCATAATATAAATCTTGGGACAACTCCGAACTTAACATATTCTACGGCTCTATTTCAGTTGCAGACAATTCCATACCTAACATACTCTACGGCTCTATTTCAGTTGCAGACAATTCCATACCTAACATACTCTACGGCTCTATTTCAGTTGCAGACAACTCCTTACCTAACATATGCTCTATTTCAGTTGCTGACAACTCCATACTTAGCACACTCGGCAGCTCTTATTTTCTACTCCAGCTTTCCAAGTCATAAAAAGTGAGTATATTATTATATTTATATATACATGTATATACTATACTGTATATATATATATAAATATATATACCAAATGTATGCACATACTTTTCGTCTGAGGTGATTCCATTAGACATAAAAAAGCCGGCAGCGGCTGGCTTGTAGTCGTCTCCCTTGACATGTACAACGTGGCCTCCAGGGCTGGAGAAAATCTCCAACAAAGTGGAGAGCATGTTTCCAGCCTCAGCGTTGAATAGGTTTGTTAAATAGAAACTGTCCTCCCCTTGTGCCGCCACAGAGTTTATGCTAAAAATTCAAATTTAGAACACATTTTCTTTCAGCTGATGCCTAGTAAATGAATAACCTTTGACTTTGCTATATCATAAATCCTCGTACATAAGCTGCCACCCTGCATAAGCCACATTCGAAACTTTGAAGGTTGTTTTTGGAGCTACAGTCATGCAACTTGTATAAGCAGCAACCACTGTTTTTCATTCATTCGACACAATTAAAGTCTCCCGTCTCTTGTCACACGCATGCGTTGTGACAAATGAGTGCCCTCACCTTTGCTGAGAAAGTGGTATGCCTTCAGCAAACCACTCTAAACAAGTACCACATCAGCAAGCATGTTTTAAACCCCTGTTATCGAGAAAGGTGAAATACGACGCCAGTCACATTTAAATTGAATGTTGTGAACATAACTTTGAAAACAACCGTCCGAAATGCTGTTGCAGTTTTTGGCATCAACAAAAAACAGCCTAACGAACGAAATCAAGTGCTGGAGTAGAAGTACTGGATATAATTGTTGATTAAGTTATTCTTAACATTTGCACATTTTAAACGGTACCTTAACCCTGAACTGGTTTACAGATATAATTTCTAGATTGCATATATAAGTAGCACACCAAACCTTTAAAGAAAAGTTCACAGGTGAGGCTTATACATGAGCATTTACGATAACTTGAAACAATTAAAAGTAAAGTAGAAATGGCCATAGATGAATGACTCTAGTAATCCTAACTACTTCGTGACTGACCTGTTGCGGTTTCAGTACTTTGCAGTTAAAAATGTTCGTTAAACAAAGCAAATTAATAGAACTTTAAGTAAATTAAAATACATAAATGCACATAAATCTCATAAATTACAAACACGTGACTTCATTCTCACAAAGAACCCAGTTAATCAAAAGTATGAATATTCAGACCAGATGAAGTTCAAACTACGCCCGTACTATGTAAAGTGCATTCTCTGGTTTACAATACTGGAACTGAAGTTAAAATATAAACTGAAAGTCAATGAAGATAACTTCAATTTACTCACTTATTACTTATTATATAGGAAATAACTACATGTTTAGAAAGCAGTTTAAGTGTTCTGGTGTTTAAATTTGGCTCATACATACACTTTGGAGAAATTAGTTTCTATTTAGCAGATTTTCAGTTATCGCCGAAGATGCCGGTCTCATTAATTGTAAAGTGAGGATTTACTGTATTTAGTACTGAAAATATGAATGGTTACATCTACGGTTAGTTACATTTACAGTGTCGTTATCTGTAACCAACCATATTTTTCATAAGGCCTACTACTTGTAAACCAGGTTTATGATTTAATATCTCTGTATATACAGCGATAGGTGGCATGTAATATCCAGATATCTAATATGTTATACATAGATGGGATGTAACATAGAGGTATCTAACATGTTATACAGAGATAGGTGGCATGTAATATCCAGATATCTAACATGTTATACAGAGATAGATGGCATGTAATATCCAGATATCTAACATGTTATACAGAGATAGATGGCATGTAATATCCAGATATCTAACATGTTATACAGAGATAGATGGCATGTAATATCCAGATATCTAACATGTTAAACAGAGATAGTTGGCATGTAACATAGATGTATTTAACATGTTATACAGAGATAGTTGGCATGTAACATAGATGTATTTAACATGCTATACAGAGATAGTTGACATGTATGTAACATCCAGATCTCTAACATGTTATACAGAGATAGTTGACATGTACGTAACATCCAGATATCTAACATGTTGTACAGAGATAGTTAACATGTATGTAACAGCCAGATATCTAACATGAACTAACCAGAACTAACAACTAACATAGCGACTGTCAGAATCTCCAGTTCAATAATGGCCAATCAATATCACAGAAGGTTCGACTCACCTAATATGAAACAGGAATAAAAGGAAGACCAAGTAGAGAATGAGGAGATACACTGAAAAACACCAAAAAACTAAAAAGCTCATTTGAATGTTTTTTTCAGCAGTGAAACATACATGTAGATGAGCGCTGAAACAGATAATGGTACTTTCGCTATGCGTATTATTAATTATGGGTTACAAATTTGCATAGTATTTGTCCAGAGACTGTGACCTGCCATCACTACGGAACTGATCCTTGTGGATATCAGGAGGAATGTCTTATCTTAATTTTAGCATAGCCTTACTAACCTTAACTGAAAATACATGTGTTAAAAAAACTGAAGTAATTTGAAAGTTGACATGCACATTCTTGAAAAACTAATGAGGCAGCAACTTACTTCACCATCAGTGGGTTTCTATAAATCTTTTTCAAGGTCAGCTTGTCTTTACCGTCATACAAAAATCGGGCAACTCGTTCCGGAGTATGTATAACAACGAATATCGATACAGAATCTATAAGTATATGAGGAGGATAAGTTCAAGTACAAATTGAGTTGCGGGAGTTGCTGAGCACTACTATTAATAATTATATAGTGGTGTACAAAATAAACTGGACCCCTAAGTTGAAAACCAATATTCTCATCTACAACACTGTTACTCATTGTGAATTTAATCGATAGCCATAAATTATATACTGTATTATTATTATTATACATGCGTATGACTTGAAATAAAAAATAAAAACGTGTGTAATGGGATCATATCTGTAGAGATTGTTATCTTCAAACATTAAAACAGTGACACGTTCGAAATTTAGCCTACATAATCATTCCAATACATAATTTTACAACTTTTCGGTTTATATATTTGAAATCAGGACAAAATGATAAATAATTTAATACATCGTAAAACCTGTATTTAAATGCCACCTTCAGACGAATGCCACCTTCAGACGAATGCCACCTTCAGACGAATGCCACCACTATTTGAGCGTCACTTCTATTTGAGCGTCACTTCTATTTGACTGCCACTTCTATTTGAGCGCCACTTCTATTTGAGCGCCACTTCTATTTGAGCGCCACTTCTATTTGAGCGCCACTTCTATTTGAGCGCCACTTCTATTTGAGCGCCACTTCTAATTGAGCGCCACTTCTATTTGAGCGCCACTTCTATTTGAGCGCCACTTCTATTTGAGCGCCACTTCTATTTGAGCGCCACTTCTATTTGAGCGCCACTTCTATTTGAGCGCCACTTCTATTTGAGCGCCACTTCTATTTGAGCGCCACTTCTATTTGAGCGCCACTTCTATTTGAGCGCCACTTCTATTTGAGCGCCACTTCTATTTGAGCGCCACTTCTATTTGAGCGCCACTTCTATTTGGGCGCCACTTCTATTTGAGCGCCACTTCTATTTGAGCGCCATTTCTATTTGAGCGCCACTTCTATTTGAGCGCCAATTCTATTTGAGCGCCACTTCTATTTGAGCGCCACTTCTATTTGAGCGCCACTTCTATTTGAGCGCCACTTCTATTTGAGCGCCACTTCCATTTGAGCGCCACTTCTATTTGAGCGCCACTTCTATTTG
The DNA here is from genome assembly GCF_963576615.1 of Watersipora subatra. NCBI lineage: Eukaryota > Metazoa > Bryozoa > Gymnolaemata > Cheilostomatida > Watersiporidae > Watersipora > Watersipora subatra. The sequence goes on along the minus strand of NC_088714.1, from coordinate 58,473,365 downwards.
AGCGCCACTTCTATTTGAGCGCCACTTCCATTTGAGCGCCACTTCCATTTGAGCGCCACTTCTATTTGAGCGTCACTTCTATTTGAGCGCCACTTCTATTTGAGCGCCACTTCTATTTGAGCACCACTTCCATTTGAGCGCCACTTCTATTTGAGCGCCACTTCTATTTGAGCGCCACTTCTATTTGAGCGCCACTTCTATTTGAGCGCCACTTCTATTTGGGCGCCACTTCTATTTGAGCGCCACTTCTATTTGAGCGCCATTTCTATTTGAGCGCCACTTCTATTTGAGCGCCAATTCTATTTGAGCGCCACTTCTATTTGAGCGCCACTTCTATTTGAGCGCCACTTCTATTTGAGCGCCACTTCTATTTGAGCGTCACTTCTATTTGACTGCCACTTCTATTTGAGCGCCACTTCTATTTGAGCGTCACTTCTATTTGACTGCCACTTCTATTTGAGCGCCACTTCTATTTGAGCGCCACTTCTATTTGAGCGCCACTTCTATTTGAGCGCCACTTCTATTTGAGCGCCACTTCTATTTGAGCGCCACTTCTATTTGAGCGCCACTTCTATTTGAGCGCCACTTCTATTTGAGCGCCACTTCTATTTGAGCGCCACTTCTATTTGGGCGCCACTTCTATTTGAGCGCCACTTCTATTTGAGCGCCATTTCTATTTGAGCGCCACTTCTATTTGAGCGCCAATTCTATTTGAGCGCCACTTCTATTTGAGCGCCACTTCTATTTGAGCGCCACTTCTATTTGAGCGCCACTTCTATTTGAGCGCCACTTCCATTTGAGCGCCACTTCTATTTGAGCGCCACTTCTATTTGAGCGCCACTTCTATTTGAGCACCACTTCTATTTGAGCACCACTTCTATTTGAGCGACACTTCCATTTGAGCACCACTTCTATTTGAGCACCACTTCTATTTGAGCGTCACTTCTATTTGAGCGCCACTTCTATTTGAACGCCACTTCTATTTGAGTACCACTATTTGACATTCTTGATCATTATGAACCCATAATTGCAAGTGATCAGTAAAAAAGTGTTCACAAAACCGCACTAATAATGATACAATTCGTTTGTTGTTTCTGTTCGTATGAAAGTCTGTTTTTCAACTTCAAGCTTTTACGGTTTTTTGTTAAAACTTTAAATGCAACACCGTAGAAATAATTAGTAAATGTATCAGGCTAATAAGAGGTCCTTTTTAACACAGTTCTGATACTTCGATGTACAGTATATGAAAAGATTTTTTGCATTTACGATGGAATCTGCACTGCTACATATTTTGAGGTTAGTTTGATTACACTTGGTTTCTCTAAAGTACATGGTGTAAGTTTTGCTCTGCTAAAAATTGTTTGGACCCTAATATTGACTAGCTCAGCTGTGCGGAAGGGGAGTTGATGTAAGAAGAAACTGTGGAAGGTGTTGAACAACAAGAAGAATATGAAATGGTTTCCAACGAAAACAACAATCAGAACGCAACTGGCTGAACAAATGATGCTGATATTTTTGTTTTAAAAACATTAATTTTTGTTTTAAAATGTTGATTTTTGTTTCTGAATGTATTATAAATATGGTTTGTTTATGCCACTTGTTCTTGAATATATATTTGTAGCATTTAATAGTTTATTATTACACTATTATTATATAACTTATAAATTTGCAGATTTATAGCATATTATTTGATAAAATCATTGCACTAATATGAACTTGGCTTACAATGGATCGGATATTTGTAATTATGTTTCTATTGCACATAAAAAGCTTGTTTTGGCTGCAAACTTTAGCTAACATATCGATGAGTGCAATGAGCCTTAACGCAACTTATTAAATAATAGTTATAAAATGAAAATATGCCTTCAAATTTAAAATGAAATAAAAAACTTGAAAGCTCCAACAAGTTGCAACGCAGGCTATAAAATTATCGAAGGCTAATTGCAAGCAATCGATATCAACTAGTAGAGACATGTATCAGCTTCCCCATGCATATTTATTATTTATTACGAGAGCTACGACAAGTTGGAGGTAGGTTACCAAATTTCTTCCATCCAAAGGCTTAATGTCCCTCCACCCATAAGAGAGTGCAAAATATAGGTGACATTCGATTAGCTCATGAAAGGGTTAAATTTGTCTCCTCAATATTCTGACGGAGTGATTGAAAAATACGACACCCTTTATTTGAACGTCACCTCAAATAAAGCGCCACTCTAAGAAAAGGGTTGAAAAATAGAGCGCCATTTTTGAAATACTGTAAAATAAATCTCTATTTTACAGTATTTGAAAAACAAAATAAAATAATGGTTTGATTAATGTGTACTGCAACCTTAAGCAGCTCAACACATTTGTAAAGCAAAAGTGATGCTTTCAGCTAAACTTTAGGTTTTGTGAACTCTGATATACAACTTTTTATTCATCATCACAATTAAAACACAGAACTTTTAGTCACTAAAAGGAATAGTGAACATACCATAGCAAAAATAAAACAAACTTCAACATATTAACCTGCCAAATCAAACATTGGCAGCAAATATATGCTTATATATGCAGGAGATGTGCACCTTGGCATATCTCTTTAGTTGATGCTCTTGCCTAAAATTTAAGAGTGGCTTATGCCCCGTAACATTTTTATAATTGACAGTTCAGCCATATATCAGATAGGTAATGTGATCCAACAAGTTCCATATCGTAATAGTATAAAACCAGGCATGATATCTACAGTTTACTTTTGTTCCTAGATAGCTGAGGGCAGCCCATCTCAACTACCTTGATGGAATTGATGCATGTAGGCTATTAAACAAGTCAATAACCTATAATAAAGCTGGCATACCAGCGTCCAAGATTTCTTATGCACATATTTCTCTCGATCTTACGCATAGCTTGCCTATGAATCTTCTAAAATAGATAAGACTTTGACAAGCCTGTTGTCACCTTTCAGCACATGTGATAATTAACTGACAAGATAAAGTTTTAGCAGCTGATAGAAGGACACTCAACAAGTCAGTAACTGTGGAGCTGAACGGCTCGCTCACATTATATCAACGTATTTCCGTGTTGTCCACTCGACGATTATTCCTTGACTATGTGCACAGTAAACAATGGCATCGGCCAGGCAACACAGACACTATGAGAAGGATTGCAGCAGTCAACCTTTCCCAATAGTTCACTGAACATCTTGTGAATTGTGCACCACTTCGGCAGTGGTGATTGGCCATCGCGGATTGCTTGATTTATATTTTTTCTTGACAGTTTCTGCGAGACTATTTCATCGTTTCAGCGACTGCATTGTATGACGCAGACTATTTGTCGATGTAAACGTATTTGAACATGTGAACATTGCTATCGTGGACGATCACTGAAGAGTTGTGTGATTAACACTGACTTACGACAGGTGATATAAGCTGAATGCTAAATCGACAAAACTTGATCACGGCAAAAATGCTCAGATCTTGCGAAAGTGTGTTTATGACATCTGTAGTTGCAATGAGACGGACAGAATAGAAATGCGAAACCCTGCAACTTGAACGCAATAGCTGATATCAACTATAGCTATTCGTGACGTCATTTCATACGTATTTCCTTCTGAGCATTTTAACTGCAATCAAGTTTTGTCGATTTTAATTTTAGAACATCCGGGTAGTCAAATCACTTTACTATTAAAAACAATCGCAACCGATAAAAAAATATTGATATCTTTTAATAACATCTAATAAAACTCTGTGCAAGTTTCTTTTTGAGGTTGTTAATTAGCAAAAATGATCCACTGCAGAACGTATAGCTAATTTCCAGCAGGCCTAACATAAGCGCGGGTGTAACCAGAGCCTTTTGGCAGCATAAGGAGCTACAATAATAGAAAATATATAAATAACAATACTCACTGTCAGCATTGATCCAATGATCGATGCCATGCGGTTCAAAATGACTATCGGCTGGCCAACCTTCCATTTTCAGCTTTGTGACGGTGTTAGTACTACTAGCAGTGTCCATAACATACATGCCTCCCATGGCCACATTTTTACTGTAGTCAAAGTCACGCAAACCTTCCCAGCCAATGCCCTAAAAAAGGAGCTCTTGTAGCCATTATGAAGATGGAAGAAAGAGAAATCTTAGAAACAACCTCTGTTAGGGTTGACACTTCGGATCTTACACGAATAATCAGAGCTCCACATAAAGTCCAACCTAGCCTGTCTTGACAAACTGTTGTTTTTGCGGAGTTGTTCCCCGGCGAGCGGATCGAGCAAAACAACAGCTTGTCACAAGATGTAGTGCATCTGATGCATCAGCTGCACTTATAGGGAGTTGTTCTCTTCCATCTATGCGGCTTGGCTGCGATGTTATGTCAGTCGCTCCATTGGTAATCATAACGGAGTTCGCCCAAAAATTTATATAGGAAAAAATAAGATAAAAACATTTAACCAGAGACCAGTTTTTGGGGTCTCTTTAGTAGAACTTAAGAACTTAGGCAACAACAGCAACTAAACATGTTGTTATTTGTGCGATCAGTCAGTGTTATTTCTATGTTTGTATCAGTCAGTTTTATTTGTTCTTATTGATTTTATTTTTAATTAATTTTATTCTAAAGTTCTACTAAAGTTTTCTGCAGAGATTGGTCCCTGGTTAAACATCTTTATCTTATTTTTTCTACATAGCCTACATTTGTGGGCTAAATCAGTTATGATTACCAATGGAGCGACTGACATAACATTGCAGCCAAACCGCATAGATGGAAGAGAACAACTCCCTTTCAGTGCAGCTGATGAATCAGGTGCAATGCGTATCGTGACAAGCTCTTGTTTTGCTCGCTCCGCTCGACTGGGACAACTCCGCAAAAACAACAGTTTGCCAAGACAGGCTAAGTCCAACCCTGAAGGTAAGCATGAGAAGCACCAATCTCTCATGAAAATATTTACAGATTAGCAGAGTTGCTGTGTGGTGCTGTAGTGAACAGTGTATTCAAGGCCAGCGCACACTATCGCTCAAATCGACGATTAGCTGCTCAATTGACTGCAATGATGGCTGCTATGACATCATTTTGCGATGAGCGGCTAACGTAGGCGTTGTTAGCGACAATGCGATGAACTTTCAACATGTTGAACTTCGACACAGGATGATCACAACTGTTAGCATCTTGATTGGCTGTTTGTTGACCGCATCGGATCATATTTCAACAATTGTGAAAATAAATCAATTCATATGAATGACAATATTATATGTCAACAAATATTATTATGAATTAATATTCATAATGAAATACATAATCAGATAACTTAAATATAACAGAAGGTCCTGCGATATCATCGATGCAACTTCGTAATTTCTAGTTGGTTAGTGATCACCTACAGCTAATCCCTCATAATATGTACATTTAATCATTGGTGATGACATCAAAACAGCTAATCCTAATCATTGCACTCCATCCACAAATAAACGTTGATTTGAGTGATAGTGTGAGTGGGCATTAATGAACACTGTGCCTTAACAAGCCTACATGTATGTTCAGTTCGTGGCTAAAGCCTGGTTTCCATATGATGGAGCAATGATCGTGCGCAGCCCAATGATCGTGCGCAAAGCATTTCTTGGGCTGCGACGCAGTGTTTCCATAGAGCGCCTAGGAGCCATGCTTGCATTGGACAGGGTCGGTAATTTCCTTACTTTTTCATACAGGAGACTGATTTCTTTGGAAAACAGCCATCCGTTGCGACCTTGAGCTGTCATATGAAAACCAGGCTTACTCTTTCGTACGGGAGACCGATGTCTTCAGAAACCAGCTCTCGGTTTGAATTGTGGGATAGGTTGAAAAAGTCGAGCGGTGTATTGTGGGATACATCATCGCGCGCACCCGTCGCAAGGATCCTTTCTGTTTGATCTTTGCGATCAGCGTACGCCCGTCGCGCGATCGTCGTGCGTTGACGTTTCCACATCACAGCTGACCCACGCACGACGTCGTGCGCCTTGTTGCGCGCCTTGCGCTGTCATATGAAAACCAGGCTTTAATACCAGCATCTGCAGTCAAACGTTGCGATGACATAATACAGGCCTAACTTCGCTAGACTGGACAATGCCCTCAGCATGTCAGCCATAGCAGCTGCATGATGGCAACTACATCACTTGAAAATAAATGAGTGATTTCAGCCTTACTGAAGAGATGATCAACTGGCCAGAAGGAAGGAGCGTCATGTCCTCTGAGCCATCTGTCTCTAAAATACAAGCACATCAAAATGGAGTAACTGGACTTGCATCGAAACATCATTCAGTCATAAAGCTGTCAATACCAATGCACTGGACTTTCAAGCTGACCTACACTCATTAAAAATGTAATAAAAATGCAGGCAATCCTCATGTGTTAGGACTGATACAGACCGAGTCAAATTCAGATACTGAGAAAGTTAAAAAAAGAACATTTAGTACTATACATTAAACAGGCTATATTGTCTCGCACACATATACAATGTACAGTATACATGTACAGTATACATGACAAACTAAAATATAATTATACAAACAATAGGGTACAGTATAATATTAATAGCAGCAATAATATTATTTAACAAATGGAAATTACAGTATACCACTGGTAGAGAACTCAAGCGTCGTCTATGGTTAGAGCGACCGACCGATCAAAGTTGTCATTCGTCGGACAGACCATCGTCCGGACCTAAACGTTGTCCGGACCTAAACGTTGTCCAGAAAATTGAAAGTGCGGAGATGTGAAAATCGTAAAAGCGAGGATTGACTGAAGTCTAACTAATATCTCAAAATCCGATACTTCATCGCGCTAAAGTGAGAAACAAGTCAAACACATAGCTTAGTTTGCGTGTCTACACACTGTGCAACACAATACATTTAATTGTAAGGACTTATCATTGGTGGAATAAAAACTAGTCTAAACCATGTGACATCAAATGCAACCTGCTTGATCACAGCAGCTTTGTCCCCCTGGAGGACAGACAATTCTATACGAGTTCAACAAATGAAACCAAGTCACCACATTGCCTTTTCTCGTCTTCATAGTTGGATCGGGTGATTTAATGCTAAATTATAGTAATTTCCAAAGATAAAAAACTATGATATTGCTTTCAACACAAATAAATATGCATAGCAAATACTTACGAAAACCTTTGACAAGTTCACACTTGCCAGGATAATGCTTAATAACTTCATTTCCATAGCCATTCATATGAAACCTATAAAAAGCAATAATGCACCTTGCATTACTAGCACACGTATAATGTAATCCTGAGTTAGTTCCCAGTCACAGTTTTCAGCTGTACTTATGACGCAATGTAAACAGCAATGTATCTATCTATACATATATATGTCTCAAAGTATGTCCGTAGGCCTATAGCTATTAAAATATTGGAATAAGGAATCCGTACCGAAAAAGACTTGATCTCAAACCCTACCATTCACCAGTCTGATACCCCACCCAATAGGCCACAGAGAATAAGTTGAAAGCTTGACGACATGAGTCGCCATATTGTAGCACATACCCAACGGCTTTGCATACCACGCAGGGTGATTGTGTTAAGTACGCGATTGTCATGAGATAGCTTACTAAAATTTTCCATTGGCAATTTGCCAGGCTAAAAGCAAGTGTCAGGGAACTGTCATTACTTTTCATTGTTTATAAGCTGATTTTTATTAATCGATCAGCGATGAGTAGCACAGCTAGTTCATACATAGAATCAAGGAAGAGAACTATGAATTATTGCTTGGTGCTTCTCATTTGTGACTTGTGATAAGTGAGAACATTGAAATCTAACTTTGTATTTACAAATTCAGACTTGAATATGCAGCTGTTTTGATCTAGTTTTTAGTTTGAGATTAGTTTTGATCACAACCTATTGGCCCAAGTCCTGAGTTCACAAGTTCAGTAGATTAGCCTCTCAATACTTAGACTTACCACAAACACAACTTAACAGTTAGTCATTATGTGGTTATTCTGGTAAGAGAAGCAACCCGTGTCTAGAAGCTAATGGATTGGTCACGTCTTACTAATCCACTCACTATAATCAACAAGTAAACATTAAAAATAAGCTAGTGATGACAGAGTGTATGACACAACAGAGTGTAAGATATAGCAGAGTGTAAGATATAGCAGAGTGTATGATGTAACAGAGTGTATAATGTAACAGAGTGTATGATATAACAGAGTGTATGATATAACAGAGTGTATGATATAACAGAGTGTAAGATATAACAGAGTGTATGATATAACAGAGTGCATGATATAACAGAGTGTATGATGTAACAGAGTGTATGATGTAACAGAGTGTATGATGTAACAGAGTGTATGATATAACAGAGTGTATGATATAACAGAGTGTAAGATATAGCTGAGTGTATGATATAACAGAGTGTATGATATAACAGAGTGTATGATATAATAGGGTGTATAATGTAATAGAGTGTATAATATAACAGAGTGTATGATGTAACAGAGTGTATGATGTAACAGAGTGTATGATGTAACAGAGTGTATGATATAACAGAGTGTATGATATAACAGAGTGTATGATATAACAGAGTGTATGATATGACATAGTGTAAGTAAGTACAACAGGTCGTAAGTATTACTGTAATTGCCACTTCCTTTTCACTCCTTGTAACATTTTATCTGCTGAAATGTTATACGGTAATTGTGCAAACACCACGACAGTAGCTCTCTTTGATACATGTTTAACTTAACTGAAATATTCTTAACCCCTACATATCCCTTAGTATCCTGCATGAGCTCCAACTGAGTTGGTGGCAATGAATAACTTGCTTCAAGATCTTGCTATAGTACAATGCAGAGCCACTATAAAAACATCAGTAAAAACAGCCTAAAACTGCACCGAAAAAGTTTGTTTCAAATAGCGAATTGGTATATATTAGAAAATATTAATACTGCAAGCCAAAGCATTACTTGCTGAATCTTCTCAATTAAATCCAACTGCATAGGCTACAGTTGTGTTGTAGTGGTGGAACAGCTCATGCAAAAACTAATTGCTTTTTTGAGCTTTTACCGAAAAAGACCAACTCTGAATTGCTCACCCCAGTGAAAACCATTGCTTTTTGGAGGATATCAACAAGTAAATCAATCGCAGGAGACAATAGGTTCATCATATTAGTAATAACAGTACATCGTCCACTTCTATAGACATACTCAAGGCCACTAGTAATACCAAAACAACAGTTCATCAAACGGTTTTGTAAGATGCTTCATAAAGGCTGAAGCTGAATATACATATGCAACATTCATAGTTAACAAGGGATTTCTTCCATTCTTACAAAAACTAAAAGACGGATGCAAACAGGCCTACCAACCCAAAAGTGGGGCAATGCGAGAGATTTGGTTTGGGGCAATTGATGTGTCAATGATAGTATATATAAAATTGTGGAAATTGAGGCAAAAATCTCACGCATTTTCACTTTTTCTTGGGGTGATTGCGGGAGTCTCACGCCCAATGCGTGAGAGTTGGCAGGTATGGATGCAAATATGATTGTAACTATTTATAGCTAGTCCAAAAGAAAATAACTCACCAAAAGCTCCATAAGTAGCGAGCTACAACAACAGCACAGCCCAGAAACAAAAATTTCACAAACACGTTCATGACAGGTGATTCTAGTAAACGTGGATATTAAACATATAATAGTCCTCGTTTTGGAATTTTTAATTTTGGTACCTATACGGAGCGCCGGCGATATATCGATGATAAAAAGTTATATTTTGAGCTAAAATTCTATAGCTTCTGAACTTACAGTGCATGTACAATTACCTCCCGAAATATCTTGGAAAATGCAACTCCGTAAGGTCAAGGCAATAAAGCAAAAGGGAGGGTTTCCGTTTCCGCTAGTGCTAAAGTTGACCGAGCTAGTAATTTTCCAAACACTCGTTAGCGAATCGCAGTATGAATAAATATGTGCAAGTTCTTTTGCTGGCTTTGTTTGCTGTAGCGATACAACATGTTGCAAATTTGGCGTAAGTTCAATTGCCTAATAAGTTTTAAAATCAAATCAACAATATGTAGTTAGTGTCCTTGTAGAATACGAAGGATTTATTATTAATGTGAAATTTTAGCTGTAACTCGATTATTGCCCCCGTAGCTTTGTTTTTATTATGCTTGTTATATGGTGTACTACCTGTATTAGTGTTGTTGCATGTCAGTAGTGTTGTTGACGATATTACGGATCTACATATAAGTGGCTAGCCAGCCTTACTAGATTTCTAATTGTTTAACCCAATTTGTTGACATAATATCACAAGGCATCTCGTAGCAACCTGGTTCTCTATGCGAATCAAGTAGTACGTTTCTTGTACTTTTATGTTGAATTTAAAGCCACGTGACGATCATGTGATAAGGTACTAATAATAATATAACATCCTCCCTTTTGAGTATTTAATGAGTATGATAGCAATGATATACAGCCCCCATGTGGGGGCTGTATATCATTGATGATAGTAAAATGAGTAATTAGTGAGAGTAGTCTTTGCGAGAATAATTTTGAGTGTAGTGTAGGACTAGTTGAAATAACCCTAGCCGGGTATTACAGAACGGCAATCTTAAACAGGTTACTGGCTAGGTGAGTATTACATGCTTTTTGTAGCTACAGACTAATATTATAAGTACATATAGGTATACAAGGGCCTGAAACTGAAGGGCCAAGTCACTGAAACGTGACGGAAGGGTTCTTCTATTTTCTTGGGTACTCCTCCTTACAGAAGGCCTGGGTGTAAATGGTCGTAAATGGGTGTAATATTCCAATGGTCGTCATTTATAGCTGAATTTATGTGTATTCTGTTTCTCTGGACATGGTTCAGACCATTATCAACAATGGATACTCTTGATGTAATGTGCGCTTCTACCACACGAGCTGGCACTCATGCTTCTTCCTTTTTACTTTTTAGTCTTGATCATCACACCCTCTCCATCACCGTAAGGTCTGAAAGATTTAGCCGATTTGTCAAGGTGATTTTTGTTCTCTATGTCTCACCACTAGAGCATCATAAGCATTCATAGCTCTATGATTTAGATCAGTGGTTCCCAAATGGTGAAGAATTCCCCCAAGAGGGGAAATTTTCATTTTCAGGGGAATTCTGGCAGCCGTATTTACAAATTTTTGCTAATACATTGTATTTGCAAAGCTGTGCATAATAGTTACATGCTGCATATTGTTGTTTGTTGTTAATAAACTGGGTGTTTATTACATTGTGTACTATTTTGTGATTCATAGTTGCATCATACTTTCTATAACTTTGAGGATTTTCCATTTCCTTGTCACCAATAAGATTCTGACCAGACCTTTATAAAGATAGCACTACATACTAAATGCTGTGACACTTAATATTTGGCGCTGTGGTATGCAGAAATTTTAAAATATGAAGAAGTGCAGATTGAAAGCAAAACGAAGCCTGATAGAATAGAGGGAAATAGAGTTTTCGTAGTCTGAAAGGGGGAAACCAACGAACCTAATTGGAAACTCCTGACTTAGATGATTAAGGGTGCAAGGTAGTGGGTCTTGAATGTTTCGATTAAACAGCATTTCAGCTGGGCTAATGGGCTAGAAGGTAGGCCAGCCAGAGGCATGTGCAAGCAGGGCCACATACAGTCCATTGTTGGACCCAGCAGCTTTACGTAGAAAGTTCTTGATAGTTTGCCCAAACCGTTTAGCTGGACTGTTGGATTTAGGGCAGTTGGGCTTGACGTAGCTATCATGAAATGCCAGTCAGATGAAAACTTGGCCATAAAAACACTGTTAAAGGGCATGTTGTCAGCAATTATTTCTAGTGGTACACCATGAACAGCAAATACTTATTTCAGGGCCTCAACCACATCCTCGCTTTGTTTTCGTTTCACTAGACACACTTTTGCGTAGTGGGAGTGGAAATCTACGACAACAGGTTAAGTTTTGCTCTGAAAGTCCATCAGATCCATACCGACTTTGCTCCATGGCAGCTGGGGCACTTCATTAGAAATTAATGGTTCTCACTGTTGTTGGTTGGCATATTTCTGACATGTTGCACAATTGGATATCATTTGCCTAATATCCGCGGCCATGCTAGGCCAAAACATGTACTGATGAGCTCGTTATGTGCACTTGGTCACACCTAAATTCCCTCTGTGTAGAATCTGGAGGTATTCCTTGCAAAGCTTACTAGGTACCAATAGCTGTTCTATCTTGTAAATTAAGTCGTCCTGGATGCAGATTTCGTCACGAACGTTCCAAAATGGGTGGATTTTTGAGATGCATTGCCTTTGGAGTTTCAAGGCTAACCATTTAGGATGATGGCTTTTAATTGAGTCAGGGTTTGATCGTTTTGGTAAGCAGCACGTAGGGCAATCTCTTTGCCTTCGCTAATCTGTATCGTATGGACTATTATAACATCCTTCTCTAAATTTCCATCTTTGTTGCCAATTTTGGCACTAGATAAGGTGTTGGCCAGGTAAAAAATTTTTTTAGGAACAAAAGAGATGTGGTGCACATGATACTTAAGCAGCCGCAAAAGTAACTTCTGCAGGCGAGGTGGTGCTTTGTGCAGGTCTTTTTTCACAATATTTATTAGAGGGTTTTGATCAATTTGAACATCGACTGATTGACCATACACATAGCTGTAAAATTTCTTAAACCCATATACAATAGCTAGCAACTCCTTATCAGTTTAAGGCCAGTTTTGCTCTGTCTCTGTTAGAGCACAGGAAGCATAGGCTACGGGGTGACCGTCTTGCATAAGAACTCCTCCCAAACTTGCTTTTGAAGAATCAACTTGCAACGTTGTCTTTTTCTTTACGTCAAAGGACTGGAGGAGAGGCTCACTAGTGCGAGCTCATTTTATTTTACCTACGACTTTATCTTGTTCCAGGCCCCAAGTCTATTCTGAACCATCAGCTTTTAAAAGTACCCTGAACGGTTCAGTGAGTTCAGATATGATGAAAATAAACCCATTAATCTTTGAACTCCTTTGGTATCGGTTAGATTGGGTATTTCAAATATGGCTTTTACTTTCTCAGAGTCTGGGTGTCATTCAGATGCAGATACTATGTGGCCTAAGTACTTCACCTCAATTGGTCCAGCTGCATCTTATCCTGGTTGAACTTCACATTGTATTTCCTAGTAATAGCCCTCTCTAGTAATTGCGTAAGATCGTTGTCGTGCTCCTGTTGATTTCTTCCACACACTATCAAATCATCAAAGTATATTCTCATTTTGAGGTCACCAAATATCTCATCAACTCTCTTTTCAAAGACTTAAGCTGATGAGTTCATGCCAAAAGGCAATCTTTTAAAACATCGCCTACCAAAGGGAAAGTTGAACGTGGTAAGTAATTGACTCTTTCTGTCTAATCCAATAGAACATGCCAATAAGCAATCAACAATCAATAATTCATATGAATAATCATAAATAGGTTCACACCTGCAAGTTTATGAGCTATGTCATCAAGGGTGGGTATGCAATGGTGTTTTCAAAGCACAGCTTTGTTAAGCTCTCCGGTGTCCAGGCATATCCTTATACTGCCATCTGTTTTCTCCATTACAACCATACTGCTAACCCATTCATTAGGCTCACCAACTTTGACTAGGGTGTCTAAAGCCTCCAGTTTCTATAGCTCTGTTTTGACTCTGTATGTCATGGCTAACGGGATTCTGTGAGCTCTGTTAATAACGGGTTTCACCTTGGGATCAACCTTGATTAATGTTCCCGATCGAGGCACCCAATACCTGTAAAACAGTCTTGATACTCAGAAATTTATGTTTTCAGTCTTGACGCATTCAACTCTACGCACGATGTCTAGCTTCTTACAAGATTTGAGTTCATTCAAGTTCATTCAAGTTCAAAACATGTTAGATGTTCTGCTTTATCCGTCTTTAACACATGAGCTGAACTTTTATAATTGATGATAGGTTGTTCGCTAAATGAAATGAGTGACTAATCAAAGGTAGTGACTAATCCATTTGCCGCACCAATAGAAAAATTCTTGCTTCGTCTGCCTCACTAGTTTGAAGCTGATTTTAGTGAAAACAGTACCTCTAACCATTTTTAAATGCCCGCTAGAGTCTCCCTTGAGAGCAATTTCCAACAATCGACCCTCTTTGAGTCTTTCAGCTCTTTCGTTTTGGGTCTGTACTTAGCAAGGTGCCCACGCACTTCTTTGGCCTCAAGTATTGACTTCTGAATTACTATATCACCAATACAGTGATCTGTAGCATGACGAACACGTCTGTCCAGCGAAAGAACCTTCTCAAGAATTGGTGCCTTAATCCTGGAAGCACATGACAGGCCAAAACCCAGCCATGTCAGCGCATAGTGTGTGCCCTTATATTTCACAACCTGATGCTTTCACAAGTCCGCGGACACTTGTATTTGCAGATATGCAGGCTTCAAGTCTACGACCTCAAGCTCTGCAGCTGACGCCACTTCCTTACTTTGTTGCTGCTTAATCCCAGTTTTAGAGTGAGATACTAGGTTTGCGAACAGATGAGGCATATTTATAAATGGAGCAAATGCTACGCAGATTTACTGTCTAGGGAACAAAGTCATTTTCATCCAATTATGTGCAACTGAAACATTAGCAGGTTGATAATGGAAGGCTACCATAATGCTCCCAACTGGAATTGTTTGTTACTATAATTAAATAGTCAAATATGCATTGTTTTTTTAGCCTACTTACAACAAAGATTTTAACAACTCTGAATAACGAAAACTAGTAAAAAATAAGGCAGTGGAGAATTATCCGTTAAACAGGCAGACATTAATGTGCGGATGATTATGAAGTGAATTATTCTTGTTCCACGTGTCGGATTAACTGTTGTTTTTATTATGAAAGCATAGATGTATTGACAACAAGAATTAAACATTCACTACGCTAGCATGTGTTGATAATCATAAACTATTTTAATGTATAGAATGTCTGATGCCTGTCTGTTCACACTTACAACTGTATTATTTTTCTTTAATCTGAACATAGTAGCAAATATGAGAATATCCAAAGAACAGCAGACTGAATTTTCACTGTGGAGTTCCTGTCAGGGAACTCATACAAAAAGATCTGTAGATTTGAGTTTTTCTTAGGGATACATACAGAAAAAGTTTTAGATTTGAGTTCCTCTAAGAAACGCATGGGGAAAAGTATGTAGATTGGAGTTCCTCTCAGAGATACATAAAAAAGGGGTTGTAAATTCAAGTTTTTCTCAGGGATGCATACAAAAGGAGCTGTAGATTTGAGTTTTTCTCAGCCACGTCTACGAAAAGGGTTGCAGATTTGAATTCCTCTCAGAGATGCATTCGGAAGGGATTGTAGATTTGAGCTCTTTTCAAGGATGCTTACAAAAAGTGTATCTTGGAGTTTCTGTCAGGGACGCATACGAAAGGGGTTGTAGATCTGAGTTCCTCTCAGGGATGCACACAAAAGGGATTGCATATATCAGGGGTTAGAGTTACAGTTGGGGCTAACATTTCAGTAGAGATTTAGTTTGTGTATGGCCTTAGTTTTCCTCCATCTCTGAAGCTCTGTATATGATTCAATATTCTCCTATTGCAGGTATATTTACTTGAGTTTTGGTAATACTATAGTACGGCATTACCCTGGCAAGTGTGAACAGGTGAAAGGCATAAGTAAGTTATTATTACAGTAATTGTACATCTTACCTAAAGTAATGATGTTGTAGATTGGTTCCCTGCTTGCCTGCAAACTTTTGACTTTTGTGCACAATTTTTTTACAGCTACACAAATGGTATGTGGACAAACGTATTTCATTTTCAATTGTTTGCATATTTTTCAAATTCATGGGAGATAAATTGTAAAATTCTGGAGTATTATTGTTGTGTCCTAACCAATTTTATTTATAATTTTATTTCTTTCATTTCTATGTCTGCGACCAGAGGCTTAACCTACTATAATAAAGATAGACTTAAATAAAAATATTGTATTTTCTAATTGTTACTAAGCTGAAAATATATTTTATTGAAAGTTTGTGATTTTGAGCAAAAAAAATGGGAAAATTTTGATTAGCAAAAAATGAATATATTTCATTTTATGTTAAAAACTATTTTTGCATTGTAATATATATTGAGTATAATGAAATACGTTTTTCTCCACAAATACAAAAATGAATCAAGCTATTGCATAATTTTAATACAAAATTTTAGTGCAAATAGAAAAAGTGAAGAACAGCCATGAGCAAGTAGTTAGGATAGTATATTCTCAGCTTTTAATAGATGCCAAACACTACATTTCATTTATGTGCACTGGAGGTTTTGTTCAAATGGCAAATAAGTTTCTTTGAATTTGCAACCTCTCCTATGCATTTGTACACATGTACTCTCTCCTATGCATTTGTACATATGTACCCTCTGCTATGCATTTGTACACCTGTAACCTCTCCTATGAATTTGTACACCTGTAAACTCTCCTGTGTATTTGTACACCTGTAACCTCTCCTATGAATGTGTACACCTGTACCTTCTTCTATGCATTTGTACATCTGTAACCTCTCCTATGAATTTGTACACCTGTAAACTCTCCTGTGTATTTGTACACCTGTAACCTCTCCTATGAATTTGTACACCTGTAAACTCTCCTATGCATTTGTATACTAGAAGGTGACATTTCTGAAAGTGGATAGCGTAACTCAACCTACAATTGTTGGCGTAGAATGACTATAAAATCTTCAACCTTCTAGATTAACCGATGCAGGATTAACATTGTAGCCACTCATGGAGCAGAAGACATCACCCTTCTTCCTACTGGCCAAGCAATTATAACATCTGTAAGTTATATTATCATTCAAAGTGATAATCTACATATTGGTACACGGTACTCTTAACTCAATATTAATGCATATCTTGTGATTATCCATGTTGATTAGTCACAAAATATTTATTGTCTTACCATTCTGCAATTTTTTGTAACTCAGTACACAACTTTTAACTACATATTCAAAATTTTTGGTGTTTGAATTAGACAAAAGTCTGGTAGCTTCAAGACTGAAATACGTGTCCAAAACAGGTAACACTATGCTGCTATGATTAGAGTTGCTTTGACATATCCAACGAGTCAGAAAGGTAGAGTAAACAACTTCCTTCTATTTTCTTTTGATTCTTTATCATTCCATTGAATAATCAGCATCATTTGTATATATCATTATATGTATATATTATATACTTAGTGGTCAGCATTATTTATATATATCATTATATTTTATATGTATATATAAAACTATGTATATATGTATATACAAATATATATATACATATATATACATGTATATATAAATATGTATATATAATATGCTGAACACTAAGTATATGATATATATATATTATACACTTAGTGTTCAGCATTATTTATATATATCATTATATATGATTATATGTATATATTAAACTAAAAATGTTTCCAACTAGTTTATCTATACATTAAAGTGAAAGTACCTCCAACTGGTTTACCTATACATTAAAGTGAAAGTACCTCCAACTAGTTTACCTATACATTAAAGTGAAAGTACCTCCAACTAGTTTGCCTATACATTAAAGTGAAAGTACCTCCAACTAGTTTATTTATACATTAAAGTGAAAGTACCTCCAACTGGTTTACCTATACATTAAAGTGAAAGTACCTCCAACTAGTTTACTGAGTGGTGCAAGTGGTAGACTGTTGGTCTAGCAAGTGGAAGGTCACGGGTTCGAGACCATTGCAATACAACATTTTATGCAGCACTTCAATGCGCCGTTTTCAAGATTACAAGACCAGAGTTTTAAAATAATTATAGCAGATACACTTTTGTTGACATATTTTACATTGCTGCAGGGGCTGACAGGGTTTGCTGAGGAATTTGACTACAGTACCAACACAGCCAATGGCCAGCTGTATGTAGTGAATACAACTGGAGACACGAGCATCGCTCACAAGCTGACGCTGCTAGATTGGCCTGTAGGTGAACACTTTGAGCCTCACGGGATCGATCATTGGCTGCACGAAAACAGTGAGATTACTTTGAATACCTTTTCAGAAGTCTAGATGGGTGCTGCGAAATAACATTAAAGTTGTCAACAATGTTGTTTGACTAGCAAACAGAAATAAATACGACAGAAATAAAATGATCGTTTATTGCCACAAGATAGTACATACATACTAATGCATGTATCACTATAACAATACACAAGAAAGTACATACTAATGCATGTATCACTATAACAATACACAAGGTATACAAGTAGGTATAGAGGTGCAGTAGGTACAGAGATACAGTAGGTATAGAGATACAGTAGGTACAGAGATACAGTAGGTACAGTGATACAGTAGGTACAGTGATACAGTATGTACAGGGATACAGTAGGTAAAGAGCTGCAGTAGGTACAGGGATACAGTAGGTATAGAGATACAGTAGGTACAGAGATACAGTAGGTACAGTGATACAGTAGGTACAGTGATACAGTAGGTACAGGGATACAGTAGGTAAAGAGCTGCAGTAGTTACAGGGATACAATAGGTACAGTGATACAGTAAGTACAGTGATACAGTAGGTACAATGATACAGTAGGTAAAATGATACAGTAGGTAAAATGATACAGTAGGTACAGTGATACAGTAGGTACAGTAGACAGCTTCATGATTACACTTCTTTAAAAAATATTTGTGGTTTTGAAGTTTTTGGTGGAAAGAAATTACTGGGAGTTGATATGTTTTTATATTAGTTTAAACCTTTAAAATAAGTGTATACGGAACAGAAGCAAACTACAAATACCATAAGATATTGGTTATATAAGCGTGTTCTGACTAACCCATAGTTTATGGGTTTAATGTTAACCGATTGTGTTTGACCATATTTAGAGCCAGCAGATTGACTCACAAAAGTTCTTTGTACTAAGAATTGATTTGTTGTTGTCAACTCGATACAAGCAACCCTATTGCAGTAGTCTTTGGTTCTTACTAAACTCATTTGACTGGAGCATAACTATCAAAGGTATCCTGTTTTTATTTTTCCATTTTTAGAAGCTAAACAGAATGGGGAAAAATATGTTTGACAAGCGTGAAATCTGTTAGATATTCTACATCACTCGGACATTCTACTATTAACAACATTTTTTAAAAGCTCTGCAGAAAAAATATAGCTTTGGAGTTATGCTTCCACAACTAAGAGGCATTCTTTGTGCTTGTCATATGCCTAGTCAAGATTGTGAATTACTAATCATTCTTACATATTTATAGACTCCATATCAGTATTTGTGGTGCTGCATATGCCAGAACGCGTGGCGAGGTTTCTCTACGATGGAGAGGGGATGCTGACTCTAACAAAGATCTATGAGAACTCCAAGTTTATGAAAAAGTATGTTTTATGTTGTTTTACATTTTCTTATTTCACGTATTTATCGTCATAAGTACACACCTATTGTATGTGTGTTTGCATTAGGAAAGTATTGTAAAGGATTTTAGGGCTTTAGCCATATCAAGATAACACCAACTTTCGTCAATATCAACAACGTATTAAATGCGTTGTTGAAATTGCTGAAATACGTTGTTGAAATTGTTGAAATATGTTGTTGAAATACATATTAAATACGTAATAAATACGAGAATAAATTTTATTCTCGGAATAAAGTACATAACATTTGATACTTTATATGTAATCGCATAGATACATATACATGTATCTCTCTTCTAAAAATGCAGCAAGACTCGGTCAACGCTTCATAATCTGCTGAGGTTTATCGCTTTTTTCTGCGTACTTTCCAAGTTGAACAGTTTAATCTAACTGCAACTTATAGCTGAAGGAGAACCTGCCATGAATTCATTTCTAATAAGGCAGTGATCCAAGTGCTTTTACGTGTATATTAATCGTACCATTTACCATCCTTGATTCATTGAAAGTTCTATGAACATTCATTTCTAGCTGATTTAAAATTTGTTACAAAAAATTTTTTTAAATATTTAAAATAAATTTTTTTAAATGTTTAACATGAAGTTTTTGAAATATGTAACATAAAATTTTTTTGAATATTCCAACGACCAAACACGAGTGAAGCGATTGTTTATGGGAGATTTATGATAAATGCATATGTGCACACAACTCTCGAAAAATTATCCGTTAACGGCTGTGACCAAACCCTTGTACCGAAATCCCATCAACAAATTTAACAATTTTTGTGTAGAGTCGTTTAAGTATAATAATGATACAAAACACATATAAACCTATTTAAATATGTTACCAAGTCTTTGAAAAGTTTCCGTAATATCCTAAAACTAACCGATCTCATCGGATTATACATAAATATACAGATTAATTTGGCCTAAAATCGAAATAAAAACTCGAGAAGCCTTTTTTAGTCAAAATTAAGACCAGCCAATGAAACGCCAATAAGGCCGTGCGACAGATAGTATAATCATTAAGTCGTCCAAATTTCACGAGAATTACGTGCACATTTCACCAGTCTTTGGCATTGTTCAATTGCCGAAGGTTTCTGTAATTAATTTAAAAGTACTAAAAAGGGATCGTTTCTTTTTTGCCGATTTTATTATTCAAATTAATTATTTTATTTTACTAGAAATTCCACTGTCATACAGCCCACGACCAAAGTGATATTGGAAAAAAGAAAGGGTACTGATGGTTGAGAAATGCAATATTAGCAGTCATATAGGATAACTGCAATGGTAGCTGTAATGCACTGGGTGTTATTATATACAACAAATAGCAATAATGAAAGGAAAAGATTATATGTTTATATCTCTCCTCCTGCAAAAAAAGAAATGCAATATTGGCCAATATTATAAGTAAAATGCACTGATATTATTAGAATAACCAATATTATTTATATAGCAATAATAAAAAACCAATGCACAATTTTGTTTACATTTAAAAACCGCATAGCTAACAATATCACGAAGTTGTGATATTTATATAGATTTTTAGAAAATCTGTACTACGTAGTCATTGTCCTGTAGTCATCTAAACTTATAATTAATTATTGCAATAATCTCATTAGAACCGTTAGAAAAAATATCATCGTCATGCCTTTACTTACACTGCGTTAGATTTTTAGAAAGTTTGCACTTCGTAGTCATTGTTCTGTAGTCATCCAAACTTATAAATAATTATTGTAATAATCTCATAAGAAACGTTAAAAAATATCATCGTCATTTGCTTTACTTATACTGCGTTGGACATCAGTTAGAATGGGAAAGTATTCAAATGTGTCGGCAAATGAAAATTAAAAAATTGAAATCGGCAAAAATGAAACGATTTCTGTACTCCTATGTTAATTGCCAAAACCGTCGGCAATTCGACAATGCTATAGACTGGTGAAAAGTGCACGTTATTTTTTCGTGAAATGCGCAAGATTTCATCGTTCTATTATCTGTCCCTCGGCGTTTTAATTTTCGGTCTTAACTTTTATTAAACCAAGCTTTTCAAGTATTTTGTGGCGATTTTCGTTGAAATTAATCTGTCATTTGTGTATAATCCGATCAGATGGGTAAGTTTTAAAATAATACCGACGGTTTACAAAGATTTGGTAACATATTTAATTAGGTTTAAATGTGTTTTGTATCGTTATTATACTTTAACGACTTTACATAACGATGCTTAAATTTGTTGATGAAATTTCTTGACGAGGGTTCGTCTCATTGTTGATGAATAATTTTCGTAAGTTGTGTGCACATGCATTTATCATAAAAACTCCCACACTTCACTCCGCTCGTTTGGTCGTGGGATAAAAAAATTATTATACTAGAAATTCCACTGTCATACAGCCCACAACCAAAGAGATGGCCAGAGATATTGGCAAAAGAATAAAGGGTACTGATGGTTGAGAAATGCAATATTAGCAATCAAGTGGCTCTGCAGTGCAATAGGATAACTGCAATGGTAGCTGTAATGTACTGGGTGTGGGTGTTATTATATACAACAATAAGCAATAATGAATGGAAAAGATGTTTATATTTTCCCCCTGCAATACGAGAAATGCAATATTGGTCAATATTAGAAGTAAAATGCACTGATATTCTTAGAATAATCAATTTTATTAATATAGTATTAATAGAAAACCAATACACAATTTTGTTTACATTTCAAAACGTCATAGGTAGCAATATCGAGAAGTTGTGGTATTTATATAGGTTTTTAGAAAATTTATTTAAAAAGTGTTTGGTCATGACAAACAACAACAATGAAAGGAAAATATTACACGTTTATATCTCTTCCTTGCAATAGGAGAAATGCAATGTTGGCCAATATTATAAGTAAAATGCACTGATATTAAAATAACCAATATTGTTAATATAGTAATACAGCAATAATAGAAAACCTATGAGCGTTCACGCGTCTCGAAGATTTTTGCAAACTGCAGCAAAATAAAAGCTGTTATAAAAATGTTATAAAGCTGTAGGCCTAATTTACTGTAATGTATGTAATTCAACAACAATAAAGAAATATGTTTATTATAACTCTGAAATGCAAAATTAGAAGTAAAATGGCAAGCTACTGTGTACTATACACAGTTTGAAAGTTGGTTGCGTTGAATGTAGAATGGTTTTGATAAGCGATCTTTGACAGAAAGCGAGTAGGAGCATTCACGCGTATAAAAATGTAGCAAAATAGAAAATGTTCTCGTCATGAAGGGGCGTTGTAGTTCGGCCCTAGCTTGCATATAAGTTGTAAAGAATTTCGGCTAACGTTTCAAATAATGAAACCTTCGGTGATTGGACAAAAAACACAGGCTGATAAACTGTGTACCACAATTTCGTACCTGTAAATCGGTCTACGCCTCAAACGGTTTACGTTTATTACAGAAACATTCGAATAAATTCGAATACAAGTAAAAAATGCCATAGACTGATGAAATGAGCACGGTTTTCTCGTGAAATGCGCACTGCTAAATAGTTCTACAATTGGTCGCACGGCTTTATTGGCGTTTCAATTTTCGGTCTTAACTTTTATTAAACCGAGCTTTTCAAGCTTTTTGTGGCAATTTTCGTTCAAATTAATCTGTCTATTTGTGTATAATCCGATCAGATGGGTAAGTTTTAAAATATTATCGAAGGTTTACAAAGACTTGGTAACATATTTAAATAGGTTTAAATGTGTTTTGTATCGTTATTATACTTTAACGACTTTACATTCCGATGCTTAAATTTTTTGATGAAATTTCTTGACAAGGGTTCGTCTCATTGTTGATAAATAATTTTCGTAAGTTGTGTGCACATGCATTTATCATAAAAACTCCCACACTTCCGCTCCGCTCGTGTGGTCGTGGGAATACTTAATTATAATAATAATCATTAGAATTTACAATATCGAAGTATATAATGATTGCATTGTCCAATTGCCGAAGGTTTTTGTAATTAACGTAGACCGTTTGAGGCGTAGACCGATTTACAGGTACGAAAATGTGGTACACAGTTTATCAGCCTATGTTTTTTGTCCAATTACCGAAGGTTTCATTAAATTATCTAGAACATTAGCCAGATTTCTTTACATCATATCTACAAGCTAGGGCCGAACTACAATGCCTCTTTGTCACAAGAATATTTCTTTATTTTACTCCAATTTGCAGAAAACTTCCAGACGTGTTAATGCTAATGCTTGCTTTCTGTTACATATCGCTGTCAAAACCATTTTACATTCAACACAACCAACTTTCCAACACAACTTCCAAACTGTGTATATTACACGGCAGCTTGCCATTTTACTTTTAATATTGCATTTCGGAGATATAATAAACATATTTCATTGTTGTTGTTGTTAGTTAAATTACGTACAGTAGGTTAGGCCTGCAGCTTGAATTAGCATTTATTTTATTGTTGTAAAACATAGGTTTGAGATAGCAGTAGATTAGGTCTGATTTTTATACAACCTTTTGTTTTGCATAAATGACCTTTTGAATTTCATTTCAAAACAACTTGACAACTACCATGGACATACAACCTTCCAGAACACCACGTCGTCGCAGTGGCCGTCCATGTGTTTCCCAATTATAAGGGAGGAGGAGAAATAAAAGGTCCGCACAGCAACCATCAACATCAAATGCTAATGTTCAACAACACGCTACTCAAAATAATAACAACTCATCTGATTCAGAGAATTCTTTAGTAGATGTTATAGGCGAAGCCTACAAAATCTGACTAAAGAGTTCTACTTTTGTAGAATTCTGACCTGTTGTAACTACTTTTTCAACAACCAGCAGTACCCTTTCTTTTTCCTATTATCACTTTGGTCGTTGGCTGTATGACAGGGGAATTTCTAGAATTTTTTTTTAAATATTTTAAAAGAAATTTTAAAATACTTTTTAATCTAGCAAAGTTGGTTCATCCTAGTAAAGCTCTTTAAAAGCTAAAAATTATACAAATTTTATTTCAAAGTCAGCACTTTACTGTTGGCAGCATTACAGGTTTTTTCTCAGTATCTTATAGCTAGTAATTTTGTCATCGCTTCTCTCCTTCCGCGCACTGAATAGAGACGCAGCCCATTTTCATACAGCTCTGAGTTTAGCTCTTCCTGCTGTCGAGAGCCAGATCGTTTTTATCATACCTGGCTGGCCAATTTTTAGTCGGCCTTGTCTTCAGCTTGGCTTGGCACCCAACCTGTCTCCTCCACAGTATTACTTTTTGCTTTAGCATTGGTTCTCCATATTAGTATTGTATTATGTTTTCATTTTAAAAATACTGTTTTATCGACATTTGACAGCCTCAACTCGGTGTTCTGCACAGGAGAAGACAGTTTCTACCTTTCTAACCTCATGCATGCGAGATTCAGAGACAAGTTTATGGCCTTCATAGAGTTTATTCTCTACATGCCTATTTCTAATGTTGTCTATGTCGAGGGAGATAACTACCAAAGTGCTGTTGATGGTTTGCATCTACCCAATGGATTGACAGGTGACAACAGGTAAGGGCATTTGTTGCTACGGATCATTGTAAACTAGTCAAGGTCATGCAACAAAAGAGATTTGTCCATTCATGGCAGGTCATGGCAGGTTACGTCAACAAATTTGGAACAGCTTGTCTAAATTCATAAGTAGAAATATTGACGTATCGTATTATTATTGCACGAGTTTTCATAGTTGCAGTCCTTATTTACTTTATTGAATAGTTGATTGAATATGACTGTTTCTTCTATAGATATACTAGGATTAATAATATTTTTATGATGGTACACATCCAGAGATTATTTTTGTAATCGGAATTTCCATGCATGTACTTGAAGGCTGACTTGCAACAAAATTTACATTCAAGTTATTTGATATCAAAAGATTCACTATGTCTTACTCTGCTGTGTTGTAGGTTCAAAATATGTGGAAATGTGATTAAAAGCTCTTGAAAGCTCAAAAACGAACAGTTAATCGCAGCCATCGTGAAACCGCTGTAGGTTGGAATCCCTCGCAAAACGGCTCAAATGGGACATAGTTGAACACAATGTGCTTCTGTTTACACTTTCATGCGACCTCATACGTCAAAATATTTTCGCAAATGTACTTCAGGCATTCAATAAAGCCATGTTTATTGTCCTTATGCATCTATTTCATCATCATTGTAATGCTGTCACTTTGAGCACTAATATCTCAAAACCTAGCCCAACAATTAGTTTAATTTTTTTAACCTTAGCTCGAAGAGGTGCATATAATCCTCTGATAACCATGAGGAGCCTGTTGGTCACCTGCAATAGTCGAAAAATGCTGCAGAAATTGTTTGTGCCATTTGGCAGGAAGTATGGGTAATATGATCAGATTAGACTAGATGAATAGACAAGCTGAAGCAAAACTGTTAAGTAGCGAGCATCTATATTTGATCATAAACTAGAACCCAGTGTTTGTCATAAACTAGTGCTACGAGGCGTTTGATATCGAGCTTTTTATTAGTCTTTCATTTCACGTGATAACATCACATGTCAAAACAATAACCACGGTGAGTTGAGTACACCATCAAAATAAAGGGATTCCAGCCTACGACCGGTTTCTTTAATTGTTCGTTTTTGAGCTTTTAAGAGCTTGTAATCTAATCACCTTTCCACATATTTCGTACCTACAACACAGCAGAGGAAGACATGGTAAACCTTTTAATACCAAATAACTGTAATATAAATTTTGTTGCAAGTCAACCTTTAAACATAAAATTTCAAGAATTCTAAAGATAATTGCATTTAAATATAATTGTTAATACCGCTACAGACCAGACAATATAGTAAACAATGCTCAACTGCTGAACAGCAAATATTAAGTCTAAGAATTACAAATCAATACTATTTTTGTGCTTCCTGTTATTAAAGCATCCATATATTTTTTAACACGCACACACATGCTTATACAGGCATACACACACATATACACATACATATATACACTGTATATACACATACATATACGCATACACACATATGCATGCACATACACACAATATACTCAAATATATACACACACTAGCTGGGCTATCCGGCATTGCCAGGGTATTAAAAATCAGCTTGTAAACAATGATAGGTAATGAGAGTTACCTGCCACTTGCTATTAGCCTGGTATAATGTCAATGGATAATTTGAGCTACCGCTTCTTATAACGTTACATCGTGACGGAAAGCGGTAGCGTACTTGTTCCCATATAGTGCCTAATGAATACATCACGCTGGTGTGACTGAATTGGTAAGGTGTCAGACTGGCAAGAACAAATCTTCTGCAATATGGATTTTTTATTTTAAGATTTTAATAGCTATAGTTGGAACTACATACATACCCACATACATACAAACTTTGAGAAATATATATAGATATATCTATATATATTTGAGAAATATATATATAAAATACATATACATAAAGTGGATGTTGCACAGTTCGTTACAGAGTGCTCAATGATAAATCAGAGCTAATAAAATGTTTAACTTATAGAGTGAAGTTCCACTTATATATATTTTAAAATACATATATATATGTATTTTATATATATATAAAAAATATATATTTCTCTATATGTCTATATATATTTGAGTGTCGTTTGTTTGTGTGTCGTTCCAGCTATAGCTATTACTAGAAATTCTCCTGTCATACAGCCCATGACCAAAGTGGTATTGGAAAAAAGAAAGGGTACTGATAGTTGAGAAATGCAATATTAGCAGTCAAATGGTACTGCAGTGCAATAGGATAACTGCAATGGTAGCTGTAATGTACTGGGTGTTATTATGTACAACAAACAGCAATAATGAAAGGAAAAGATTATATGTTTATATCTCTCCCCGCAATAGAAGAAATGCAATATTAGAAGTATAAAACACTGATATTATTAGAATAACCAATATTATTAATATAGTAATACAGTAGTAATAGAAAACCAATGCGCAATTTTGTTTACATTTCAAAATGTCATAGCTAACAATATCAAGAAGCTGTGATATTTATAAAGATTTTTAGAAAATCTATTTAACAAAAATATTTAGAAAAAATAATAACAGTAACATATAGCCCAACATCAGTCACTATATACTTCGATCTTGTAAATTCGAACGCTTATTCTTATAATTAAATCTTATAAAATCGAATAATTATTCTTAAAATTAAATATTGTAATAATCTCATCAGAATTGTTAGAAAAAATATCATCGTCATTTCCTTCACTTTCATTGCTTTGGACATCAGTTAGAATACCAAAGTACTCATAAGTGTCCAAAATGTCAGTTTCTTTGAAATCGGCAAAAAAGAAACGATTTCTTTTCAGTACTTCAACGTTAATTACAGAAACCTTCGGCAATTAGACAATGCTATAGACCGGTGAAATGTGCACATTATTTTTTCGTGAAACGCGCACAACTTAATTGTCCTATTCTCTGTTGCTCGGCGTTTCGTTTGCCAGTCTTAATTTTGATAAAAATAAGGTTTGTAAAGTTTTAATAACGATTTTAGGCCGAATTAATCTGTCCATTTATGTATAATTCGATCAGATGGGTAAGGTGTAGGAAGTTTTCTACAAATAATAAAGACTTAGCAAAATATTTAAATAGGTTTATATGTGTTTTGTATCGTTATTATACTTAAACGACTCCATTGAAAAATGGTTAAATTTGTCGATGAGATTTCGGTACAAGGGTTTGCGACGGCCGTTGATGAATAATTTTCGTGAGGTGTGCACATATGCAGTTATCATAAATCTCCCAAACAATCGCTTCGCTCGTGTTTGGTCGGGGGAAAATCTTGGAATAAAGAATCTGTATAACAGAAAATTTGATCTCAGATCCTCCGGTTCACCAGTCCGATGCCTTACCACTTCAGCAACACAAGCTTGATGCTATGAGGCGATGTATGTCGTTTCGCTATAAGGGAGCAAATACGCCACCGCTTTCGGTCATGATGCAAAGTGATGATGTAACGTCATGAGAAGCGATAGCTCACAATAGTAAGCTTACTCAAATTATTCATTGGCATTGTGCTAGGCTAATAGTAAGTGGCAGGGAACTCTCATTACCTCTCATTGTTTATAAGCTGATTTTTAATACCCGGGCAACGCTGGATAGTACAGCTAGTACATATATATATATATATATATTATATATATATTATATATATATATGCTTAAAGTCAGCACTTTACTGTTGAAAGCATAGAGGTTTTCTCTCAGTATCTTAAAGGTAGTAATTCTGTTTTATAGTGGCCACCGTAACCACCAGCTTGTCAAGAAATTTTTTATTTTACTATTTCGTATTTACTTTGGTTTAATAAATAATTAACTATAATTATGCTGAATAGCAATATCTGAATACAGTATAATTGTGAAACCTTCTGTACAGCATCTCTATCGTTAGTCACCATCTTTGCATTCAGTCGCAAGTTTGAGTGTATGCACCTCATTTTTTATTGTTGTAATATATATTCATGTACCTTAGTATATACTTTCCTATTTACGATTGTAGTTAAATACATACATTAGTATGAACTTTATTGTATACTGTTGTAGTGACATATACATTAGCATGTATCTTTTGTGTATAGTTGTATCGTTATATACATTAATATTTACTTTGCTGTGTGCAATGGTAGTGATATATACACTAGTATGCACTTTCTTGTGTTTATTTGTAGTGATATAAACATGAATATGCAGTGGTATATAGATAACTATCTATTTACAGGTATGTGTATGTGGCTACTAAAGGTGCTGTGAAAGTATTCTCAAGGAGATTTGACAACACTCTCAAGTTATACAAGGTGACATCTGCAGGCTACCTCATCAATTGCTTAAAGGTTGACTTGCAACAAAATTCACATTACAGTTATTTGGCATCAAAAGATTCACCATGTCTTACTCCGCTGTGTTGTAGGTGCCAAATATGTGGAAATTTAATTACAAGCTCTTAAAAGCTCAAAATCTAACAGTTAATCGCGGCCATCACGAAACCGCCGTAGATTGGAATCTCTTTTTCAAAACGGCTCAAATGGGACGTAGTTGAACACAATGTGCTTCTGTTTACACTTTCATGCAACCTCATTCGTCGAAATATTTTCACAAATATACTTCACGCATTCATTAAAACCATGTCTATTGTTCTTACGTGTCTGTTTTATCGTCATTGTAATGCTGTCACTTTCAGCACTGATATCTTATAACCTAACGTGAAAATCCGTTTAATATTTTAATCTCAGCTCAAAGGAGTACATATCATGGTCTGATAAACATGACGAGCCTGTTGATCACCTGTGATAATCGAAAAATGCTGCAGAAATTATTCGCGAAGTATGGGTCACATGATCAGATTATGACTAGACGATTAGATCAAGCCAAAACAAAACTGTAAAGTAGCGAGCATCTATATTTGATACGGGGTCTTCGGTAAAACCCGAAGTGTTTGTCATAAATTAGTGCTACGAGAAGTTTTATATTGAGCCTTTTATTGGCCTTTCAATTCACGTGAGAACGTCACGTGACAAAACAATAACCAAATGTAATGACTACGTCAGAGAAATAAACTGATTCCAATCTAAGGCGGCTTTTCGTTTTGGAGCTTTTAAGAGCTTGTAATCACATTTCCACATATTTTTCACCTACAACACAGCAGAGTAAGACATGGTGAATCTTTTGATACCAAATAACTGTAATGGGAATTTTGTTGCAAGTCAACCTTAAACATTGCCTTAACTTACTAAATTTTCCAAATGATTGAAAATTTGAGCTCAGAACTTAACCGTAGCCTTAGGTCTTATATACCTTGGATGGATATAGTGAGATGATATATTGCATCGGTGATGACGATTGTTAGTCTCTTTTAAATTTTTGTTCAATTTACATATAGCTATGGACATTCACCAGTTTGCTTTCTGCCAGATGTCGGTTAGCCAATTTGAGCTAGTTAACACTTTGAAGTCCGGGCCAGAGATAATTTGAGGAGTTGTTTTCCTACCTGATCCTACATGTACATCTGAGTAAACTCGACTGTGTAGTTTCACTTTGTCTTTTTTACTTCCATTTTAGGTAGTAGTACCAAATGTGTGTCGCTTTGTGTGTAGTAGGTCTCTAGTATAATGCTGAAGTGTTAAGTCAATTGGATGATTGGTTCTTGAGATATTGCCGAAATACCAAGGACACTTCTAATTGACCGAGAAATAAAAAATGACTTTTGACAGAACATTAATTTCCAATGACACACATAGAAATTCTTAGTAATTGAATTTAAGAAATAGACAAAGTTAGTTATTTGCTCTCATATAATTATCTATATTGGCAAGCTAGTAATTCGATTTCTGTAGTCTAGTGGGTAGGGCATCAGAATGGCAAATGGCAGGGTCCGAGATTGAATCTTCTTTGGTACGGAATCTTTATTTCAAGATTCTAAGATCTATAGCCGGAATGCATCCCAACTTATCCACGGACATACTTTGAAAAATATATATAAAAATAAAAGAATCAAATCATTTCTTGTCTCTAGACAAATTGTTAATGCTCAAACTGACCGAATGTCTTTTACAAGCTTGCATAAGTTTGTAAAATACATTCAGTCTTTCCGAATGTTTGGACATTCCGCTAAAGAGAGGAAAGTTTCCTCTCTTTAGCGACAAGATCTTCACACTAAAACTATTTGTTTTTCTATTCATAACAATATACACTCTATCAGACTCTGTGTATTGCATCTATTATGTTTCTTCAGCTACCTCTAAAACATCACTTCATTAAAACAGTGTAAAAAAAATTTATTCACTTAATTTGATTTCTATTTTAAGGAGTTATATAAGCTTTCAGCTTCAAAGTGATATTCAGTTCAAAGGAGTTGTGCTATCTTAACTACTTTCAGAGTCGACAAAAAGTTGTTAGTACGGTATAGTGTATAGGATAAGGGCTCCTGCTTTTATGTACAAGGTCTGGCTCTAAAGTATTAAGCTTTTCCTTTTTGTATCTGCCTAAGACTAAATCTTCCTATTTGACCTACCTCAAGAGCATCGCTAATATGAGCAGCAGGCAATGTATAAAAGTGTAAACAGCTCATCATCAGAAAAAGATCGACACCAATCGTGGCTAGATCTGCAACTTGATGACGCCGAATAGTAAATTTAGTCATTGGGCTCTTTGCCCATCTTTAAGTGTCAATTGTTTTTGCTGTTATTTTAGTTTATTCCTTTGAATATCGGCAGCATCGACAACATAAAACTAGATTCTGCTGGAAATCTTTGGTTAGGCTGTCAGAACATCCTTGGGGAGACGATTGAGTATATGAAAGACCCTTCTAATCGCAAGTGCCACTCTACGGTAAGTTGCTCCCCTTGTTTTCTGGTATTTTATCTTGTGTCATTTTGTAGAACTTCGCCATGTACGCCGCTTAGTGGTAGATGAATTTATACATATAGACTATAGACACTTGACAACCGTTGTCGTCCAATGTCACTTTTGGCTTTGTCCACTGACATTCCAATTTAGTTGGTTTTTTGAATAACTTGACACTTGGCTGACATTGGGCTGTCATCTGTCACACAAAAGCATACGAAACGCTGTGTGACCAATTTCTCGAAAATCGAGTATGATTTCTACATAGCTTTTGGCAAACGAAGGCTGTGCCTGGTTTTTAAAAAGCAATGTCACTCAAACATTAGCTTAGTGATCTTGCCTAGACATATCTGAGCCCAGTGTCAAGGACACCTCAATGACTGGAGACAGGCTCAGTTGCAGAGAGCAATTTAAGGTTAGATGCGATTTCTGTCACCACCGCTGGCTTTTTTTAGCAATTCAACCCCAACCTGTGGTTTGCAGGTCAGATGTTTAGACCATTACATCACTAATTTGTCAAACATGCAGATGATATTTTTTAGCTATTATGAAACCTATGGGTATTATTATGTTCTTATCACAGGTATCTACAATTTTACTCAGAAAAAGCATCCATAATTTGACTGAAACATGAAATGGTCTACCGATTTGTTTAACTCAGGCTTGGCAGAGTTCTGGGCTTATCTCTTATTAGACTGAGCTTTTCAAGCATTATATTTAAGTTTAATGTTTTTTGTGCTATTTTTAAGTTGGAAAAGGGTGCTCCAATGGTTACGAATTTAAACTGCAATCACTTCAACGAATATTTTAGATATCTATATCTGATACAACGTCTTCGGTAAAACCCGAAGTATTTGTCATAAACTAGTGCTACGATAAGTTTTATATTGAGCTTTTTATTGGCTTTTCAATTCATGTGAGAACATCACGTGACAAGACAATAACCAAACTGTCATGACTACGTCAGAGAAATAAAGAGATTCCAATCTACGGCGGCTTTTCGTTTTTGAGATTTTAATAGCTTGTAATCACATTTCCACATATTTGGCACCTACAACACCACAGAGTTAGACGTGGTGAATCTATTGATACCAAATAACTGTACTGTGAATTTTGTTGGAAGTCAACCTTTAAGAGCTCTTAGTTCTCCAGCCATTCTAGCCAGGTGCTATTATTGAGTTATTATCTTCTCATCTAGATGTCATAAGACCCTGAGCTAAATAAGTAAGGGTTATCCTACCATGGGGGATAATCCAGATTCTATTGTGACTGTTTAGTGACTGTGACTACTGTGTTTAGTAACAGTAACTGTGTTTAGTGTGACTGTGATTAGTAACATCAGTAATATTTGAAAAACTCATAGGATTGTGGTAAACTATTCAGCATTAATTGCAGGTGATTCGAGTGAAGGACCCTTTGGGAGCCGCAGAGCTGGAATCAGTTTTTGCTGATGACACGAGTCTTATTCAGGCAGCGACTGTTGGAATATATAGCGAAGGGAAGCTTTTGATTGGGTCGATAAATGACAAGTTGATAACGTGCGATGTCAATTATTTATCTGAACCATAATTATCGGCCACACCTATCTATCTGGGTCACAGCCACCTGCTTACTAGTGTCATCAAATCTTGCATTTGTGTGCGTTGCGTCCCCTAAAATCATTTGTTGCCCGATCATGTTTAAGAACACTTATAACAATCGATACTTTCCAAAGGTTCGCATACTCATGATCATTTTTGACCCTCTACTATGAGGCTGTTGATTTATTTTTGGGATCACTTTTTTCAGATGTTCTCTAATGCATGTTCCTCGAGAGGCTAGAGCTTCACAATAAGATGTTTTAATTGTTTGGTGGTGGTGAAGATGATTTGAAAATTGCCCTCATTTAAAGAAATGCTGCCAATCGTATAAACAATATACAGTAATCGTGTAATGACGATTTATCCCGCATCTGATGATTTTCAAAGTGGGCGATACTGGAACTCAAACACACTGGGCTTTTAGTCTTATAGTAAGTTCATTCCATAGCCTTTCACGCACAAGGAAATTCATAAAATAAATCTTTCTAATTACCACGAACAGAAAAACAATATCTTTACAAGTTAAATTGTGCAAAATAATATTGCTAAATAATTTACAAGTTTTTTGGCATAATAATATCGAATCGTGCGGTGATTTTCGGAAATTGTGAAGCTCTACTAGGGACTCTGTGATCTCACTTTTACAGTCGATACAGCGATTGACTCTCTTTGCAATTATTTATTAATCCATTTCCTGTTTGTCACAGAACGCATGCACTCTACTTTGTTTTTCACTTTTACTGTATTTAGACACCACAGTTGTTTTAAAGTTTTGTTTGGAAGAATCCATTATTAATAAATGAATTTATTGTGTTTTAGTCCAGTATTTCCCAAAAAATAGCAATAATTAAAAGAATACATGTGTGTACGTGATTAATATGTTATACGTTATGTAATTATTTAAATCAAGAAATAGACAGTGATGAAGGCTGGAGACCCATTTTTATCAAATACCATTTGATGTCTGCCTCACTAGTAGCCCTTTTTCTGTATCCTATCTTTTTTCTATTTTAATATTATAAACCTCATGTTTGATCTTAAGCTAACAAAGATGAAAAACAGTTTCTCTAAATGTGGTGAGTTAGCTATAACCCAGGATGGCAAAGATAACCTCCTTCCATAGACATTTCATAGTTGGTCTGGTTAATGATCTTGTCTTTCTGTTCAGATCCTCTAAACAACAGATCTGCTGGTCTTAGCAAGTTTAGTTGCGCTTGTGCTTAAAATTTAGAGAAAAAAAAAACAGAAGTTCACTACATCTAAATCGACAGATTCCTAAGTTGCACTTAAATGCGCACCAAAATTAGTAGTTTGCTGTATATCTTTGAATTTGTGACGTGGCTTTATACATGTATTTGTTAAGATTCATCCATTTGTAACAATAATACTGTAACAATAAGAACGATCAAAACCGTTCGCTTTGAACAGGCTGTTGGTTTTACACGGAGCTGATAGGATGCTAATGCGAGTGATAATATTTAGTTTTATTTTTCTCACCAAAATATACAATATAAACTTAGAGAGTTTGGTCAGCTCCAAAGAAATGCTTTTCAATGGTGTCGACAGCGCTGTTGACAAACGTTCACAAAGCAAAGTTTGTACACAATGAAATAGGAACAAATTCGCTCCAGGACAGGTGGCATCAGTAAGAGTGATTGGCCCAATATTGGGTGGCCTGACAAGTTGGACTGCACTGGAGTTGTTTACACCTGTTCATTAGTTTTAGTAATTATTAGTGAGCAACTGTTGATCATTATAGTGGAAAATTTTTGTTGGCCATTAGGTGACTAATATATGCAACAGGTCATATCATTTTTAATACAAATGAGGTCTGATCACAAAATTGTTTTTAGCCCTATGTAATAGAAAAATTTCCCATTTTTTGAAAACTGTTTTCGAAATTGAAATCGAAGAAGTTTAACCTGAGATACAGCTTTTTATCAAAGGCGGTGTCACATAGTCAACACAACAAACTGAGAAATTTGTCTTCAAAGATGATTATAAACAGTGTTATTTGTTTACAGTGTTACATGTCATGAATGTTGGAAAAGACTTGCATTCACAAAGGTCTTAGCCACATGGACAATTTTCACTTTTGGAGCCCATTATGCACTATATAAAATGTTTCATTTATATCGAAACTGATACGACCTGTCACATATTTGACCACCAGTTGACCAATTTAACTGACTCCTACAATTGACTATTGATTGGCAATAGTTGATCATTAGTGAACTCTTTGTTGACCTAACTGCATGTATATAATCTTTAACAGTTGAGAAGCATTTCATAAAGTTAGCCAATCAGGGTGTAGAAGTGATGTAATTTGCATGCTCATTGGCTCATACTCTGTGTTTGATTACAATAAAGATTACTCCATGCATTTGCTTGCTGTTTTACTTATACTGTTTTTTCTCTATTGATTACGAGAGTTACTTTCTGAAAAAAGATTGCTTTCCCTACCTCTATGTTTTAACCTCTATGGTTCAAAGTACAATTCCTATAGTAAATGTGCATTAATATGCTGAAATATGGTGATGCTTCATAGCTTTTAATAGTAAATTTAAAACAAGTGTATTCATTTCTTTTGTAGCATTTGGAGCAATGAAACACAAAGCCATCTATGTTTTGTTATATTTTATTTTTATTCATCAAAATATACAATATAAAGTTAGTTAGTTTGGTCAGCTCCAGTGAAATGCTTTCCAATGGTGTCGACAGCGCTGTTGATAGTGTTGCCGATTCCATCAATGGCTGGCTGAGCATTGCTGAGGGTTTGTTCTGTAACAAATCAAAAGAGTTATTACTACTGACATAAGTTGTTATAGCGATTCAGTCGATCGATCGCTGCCAAGAGTCAGCGAGTTAATAATAATTTTATGTACAAGTAAAACCAGATTTAAGAGTAACTATAAGACATGGGCAATGCTCTGAAACAACTACAACTGAAAAATGTGATATATTAACCTGATTGGCTATAAAATTACGACTGACGCTGATTTGACCTTGAAATGATGAAGGGAGAGATAAACCACCGTGAAAATATTGTAAGACTTGAACTAAAGGAGAGCATAGCTTTACAAGCCATATTTAACGTTATGCTATATAAATGGGTTGTCTAGTCAATCCTTTACTCTAAGCATGATACAGAGGATGCATAAAACTCACTGAGAATGTCAGAAACAGCCTCTGAGAGAGCTCCAAGAGCATTCTTTCCGTGCTCGAGAAGGGTATTTCCATGGGCCTTCAAGTCATCAACATGACCAGAGAGTTTTCCCTTGAGGGCATTGACGTGTCCCTTGACAGTGTCAACCAAGTTGCTAAAGTGTCCCTTGAGTGTGTTTCCGAGTCCAGCAACAATCTACAAGGATAGTAGCCAGTTGACAGCAAGGAACATGGCCGGCAGCACAATCCCAAAAAGGTGAACTATGAGCAGAGTGAGGCTCGCAGAAGTGGAATTGCAACGAGTAGAAAACTCCTTTATTACTCTCTACTCATCCTAGCGCGTAGTCGATAAATACAAAAGGAAAACTTGCTTGCCTGCTGATGTCATTAACCACAATCTGGAGAAATAAATAGCATGACAGTTGTTAGCAGGTGCTTTAGACGAGCATTGCTAGAGGAATACATACTACGCAACTGTAAGGTCTAGTGTCAGAGCAGGTGTCACTCAACTTACATCTTTGAATGGTGAAACTGCGGAGCTGATGGCAGTACCAATGTTCTGCAGATGCTCGCTGAGGGTGGTTCTCTTTCCAACCAGGACATTAGCACCCTTCTGCAGAAGTGTACTTACGAGGTCACTGGCCTTTCCCTTCAGCTACAATATGAAGAATCTAAGGCTATAAAACAGGAGTGACATGAATCAGCAACTGCTGTGTAAAGTTGCTTTCTCGTAGTTTATGTCATATGAATTCTACCCAGTAGTGTTGTCAATAGCTCACTTGTAGATTAACTGAATCTGATCAACAACAAATAAACC
This sequence comes from Watersipora subatra, assembly GCF_963576615.1. Lineage (NCBI taxonomy): Eukaryota > Metazoa > Bryozoa > Gymnolaemata > Cheilostomatida > Watersiporidae > Watersipora > Watersipora subatra. The sequence continues at coordinate 58,436,099 of NC_088714.1, read as the reverse complement.
AACTAGAGTTGAGGCTACATCTTTTACTTTTCTGCAAACACATTTAAAAAAAGAAAAATGCCCAGAAAAAACTACTTGGGAAATGACATCATGAGTTGCTATAGTTGATATCGGCTATCGCGTTCAAGTTTCAGCGGTACACATATACATTTTGTCGGACTTTTTTTAACTATACATAGGCGTCATAATTGCACTATCGCTTGATCTGAGTTTTTAACCAGGGCCAAGTTTTGTGGACATCAATCTTGAGACATCCTGGCAGTCAGATCACCTCCAACATCAAAACAATCGCCAATGAAAGAAAAGTACCGATACATTCTGATAAAGTTTACACAAACTTTGTGCAAGTCCTTCTTTAAGTGGCTGCTAAGTAATAGAACCAGTTGGTTGTTAGAGATCAATGATGTAACCAGACGTATATACGTACGTTTGAGAGAGCACCCTTGATTGATTCCACAGCGCTGTTGAGCAAGTCCTTGCCCTTCTGGAGCAGACCCTCAAGGATTCTCTTCTGTCGTACATGGTGCTCAGCCACAACGTCGTCGACGGCGTCCTTGGCATCCTGGGCATCCTAGACAACGAAAAGCAGGCTGTGTGTATATTAGATATGTTTAAGATGGCCCATGGAAAAGACAATGGCTGGTTACTATAAGCTTTAAAAACTATCCATAAACTCAATACATAAGTGTGTTTGTTCAAAGATAGAGTTCCTCCACACTCTGCCTTGTAGAGAGTCAAAGTGAAGTTGGTTTTTACATAGCTGATTCTCTTAAACTGTAAAACTAGTAAAACTATCATCAGTAAAACTATCAAACTATGCAAAATAAGATTTTATCACTGTAGTTTAATTTTGCTCAAAATATAATCTAAAAATAAAAGGTCATGTTGAAAATTTAATTTCAAAATTAATGCACTTCTCTGTTGGCTTGCAAAACCTTTATAGGCTTCATGAATACTCAATAATGTAATGAACTTGACCTGTCTCATAACTAGGGTTATTGACGTACTCGCAACTGTTGACCAGTAAAAAATTTGTTTACAAATTTGTACTATTATAGTTAATAAATGATGAATGAATGAATAAGATGAATAAAAGCATGTGACAAAAGTGACACAGGTATAATAGTGGACACAGGCGACATAGTTGACACGGGTGACACAAGTGACACAGGTGATGCAAGGTGGCACAAGTGACACAGGTGATCTAGGTAACACAAGGTATATGGGTGACAGAAATGTCATAGTTGACAAAAGGTAACACAATTGATATAGGTGACATGAGTGACACATGGGACATGGATAGCACAGGTGACATTGAATATATACATGTAGGTGATACACATACTGTCAGTGAAGCAAGTTTGTCATGGAACTTGTCAGAGATTGCTTTGAGCTTGTGGAGTGCATTTGCCAAAGCAGAAGTTGCAAGATCCTTTCCTTTGTGCAGCAGGTCATTCAACTAAAATGTTGCATTAGATCAGAAATTAAAATGCTGGTAGTACGCACTCAAACCAGCAAATACTTCATAAGAATATTTTAGAATCTCAGAACAATGTAGCTAAATTCATACCTTGCCAAATAAAGCTTTTCCTTGTGCTACTAGAGGTAGAACATCTCTCTTTCCAAGTGTGCCTATCAGATTGCCCAAAATTCCCTTGGCAGCTTCTGTAAGTATGTGAAAAAGCAGTTTAACTTTCTTCATTTCAAAAATATTATTAACTGAAGAATTAATTTTAGAATCTAGATTTAGTTCTAGATTCTTTGAACATTTTGGAATTGCAATACCAGCAAGTTAGTGGCTACAATTGCTGTTGCAATTGTTTTAACAAAATTCATTTATACGTAGCTTGATTCAGTCGTTTCTGCTTATGTCAAAAGGCGCAAAAATTATTTGTCATCGCCAGTGCTGGTTTTTTTGTATGTATGTACTGATCTGTATAGCACTTGCTTCAATTGGCCTAGACATACAAGACATAAAGACTAGCATTTCTGAGTTTCTCAAGAAAACTTGCAATGCTCGAATCTTTTTGGCTGATTTGTTTGTAATTCAGAGTACCCTTTTTGTTTATCAATGTGACAAAGCAGCAAATCTACTATTTTAAAATTAAAGGGTTACAACCATGAAGAGAATAAAATTGTTCAACCACAAAACTTCATTGAACAATTATTTTAAAACATCATTTATGTAATAAATTTATTATATATTATTCAACGTCTTTGCGAAATATATTTAATTAATATTAAGTAACAAATAATCCTGTATACCCAACCACCCACTTCATAGCTAAAACCACTGAGCACACCAGACAAACATCTTGCCTGTCCTATGTCTAAAACATTCATATAGCACAATACTTTGTTTTTTAAATACTATTAAATTCTGGTGTTATAATTTTAGCTTCTTTATTATTTCTACCTGGCCTGATTTACTCGTGTCAGCATTAGCACTTAAAATGATGTTGAAATCAATTTAGCTGTTACAATTTGATTTTAAATGATTGAAGCTGATCGAATGGGTTAATACTTTGTGACTCTGAAAACATCGGAGATTGTAGAGAAATAGAAAACAACAAATAAAATAGAAGTTGCTTAACGAGATGGTGAATGCAAGAATTGTAAACTGAATGTAAAAAACAAGTTCAGTTATTGATTATGTAATAGGAAGAGTTTGAACTGTTTGTATAATAATAGTAATGATAATGCGAATAATGGTGGCTTCCTCTTTAGCATGCTGGATTTTACTTTTAGTGAAAATGATGAAATTGAAGGTTTTCTGGTAACTTTTCAATTTTGAAATGTGTGATTTACTTTGGACCAAGTTTTGTATGTTTGATTGTTCATAATTTATTATTTTATTTTCTATTCGAATTTGAGGATAATTTCAGGCCTAATATTATAAAATTATTCAAATTTTTTTCCCTATGGAGCACAACAAAAGATGCTTTAGTATTTGGAGATAGGCTTTTAACATGCAGCCTCCAAGTTCAAGTTAAAAACATGAACTATGAGTCTATGCTCTATTTGGAGCCTATGCGTTACTTGCTATTTGAGCTCTAATTTTAGTTGAACACTCAGAATGGAGTTATTATCTTTTTTATTATGTAGTAAAGAAAACTCCGAAATACTCACCTTTCACCTGATCAAGTAGGTTGTTAGCAAGTGCACCTGCTGTTTCTTTGAGATTGTCTATTAGGTCAGCCTGACCAGCAGCAAATAGACCGACGATAACAACAAGGATGATTGATGCCCTCATGATTCTAAAGGCAATAAAATGGAATGGTTGTGAAATTCAATCCGATTCGTCCAACAAAATAGAAAGCAGTCTTATAGCAACGAAAAGATGAAAACATGAGCTTACCTTTTTAGTCCAGCTAGAAATCCAGAATGGTAGGAGGTTGGAAAAGAGCTGGTTTAAATACATATTTTTTCATAGGTTCACATCTGCTTGTTCTCACAATACATGGCACGAGCTGCTCAATAAAGTAACATCTGACATTTTCCACCATTGCAAGGACCATGAACACACCATGAACTTTGAACCAGCCTTCCTGCGCTGCCCCACTAAACTATCATATTTTATTAGCTAGTGATTAGGTACATTTTTGTATTTTACAATTTATTAAATAAAGAATTACTTTTTGGTGAAGTGTTTTTTTTAGATTAATTCTGCTTGCTCCAATTATCATTACACTTCCGATTGGTGTATATGTCCAGTGAAATGTATTAGCCTTTGTCTTCCTTCTCACTCTTTACTAACATTCACTTGTTATGCTGATATTTCGAGACTAACATCGAATTTGTTTGCTGCTTATAATTTTCTGGGTTATATGTTATAATGCCCGGCATTGCACGAGTATTAAAAAACAGCTTATAAACACTGGCAGGTAATGTAGCTGCCTGCCACTTGTCATTAGCTTTGCACATTGCCACTGGGTAACTCGAGTAAGCTAGTATCGTATTGCCAAACTTAGTAATAAAAGCTGTGAGATCAAGGTTTAATAACATTGCGTCGTAATGCAGAGTGCTATGCATATTTTAACCTCAATAATGATTCGTATCGTCCAATGAACCAACTGCATCTCACGTAGCTCAATAGGTTAGTTTATTGCCTGGGAGGCTCCGATCAAATCTTCTGCAATAAGAATTCTTCATTGCTAGATAGCTAGATGCTCTAACTGGACAGACCAAACGACAGACTTTGAGATTTATATATATATATATATATAAATATATATATACATATATATATATATATAGAATTAACAACACTGATACAATGTTTCTTTTCTCAGGTTGAACCCAATTTCTTATATCATATTATTCAGCATTCAACCATGCTCTTGCATGATGAGTTCTTTGGCCTCAGACAACAATGAGAAAATTTGTTTATAAACCAACATTGAGTGTACACAGTTTATATTCTACTAGATGTTGTTATTTACGATCCTGTAACTAACCTCCCAATCTTATAGAATATTTATTGAAAGATAATAGAGCTATCATAGCCACAATTATATTGACTTTTGTTAATTGGTATGATCATAAGCAACCAGCAATAAAATTTTTACCTTGTATTATTTCCCCATGCATTGCAAAAGCACTAATATTACTAACAAGAAGGAATGGAAACTTGTTCGACTCACCTAACAAAAAGTTGGTGTTGTGTCTACCTTAAAAATTGTTGCTGTTTGGTTGGGTTATGGCATCATAACAAACCTTTACAGCTTTGGTTCGGTCACAAGTTAGATATAACTCACAGGTTACATTTTGATTGTTTTGGAAGTTGTCCGAATGATAGTAGAAGGCAACCGAGTGGCACTTCCAACAATTTTTATTTGGATACACAGTTGTAGGGAATAAGATAATGCCCAGATAGTTATTTTAATGCATGCAAGCTCAATCTATATATATATTTCTCAAATTTTGTGTGTGTATTGGTGTATTCATGTGTAGATGTAATTGTCCAGCTATAGCTATTATTTTAGCATTGCGCCTACGCATTACGATGCCTCTGTTAAACAATATTTTGGGACGTAAGCATATGCAACAAGATGCTTCTTCGTCTTTTTTTCGTTAGGTCTAATTTATTCCACCCTACAATATCGACAATAATTTATAGATCTCGAACTTAAAATTTGGTGATTTGTGTCCTGGTTATATACGTTATTAAAGGATATACATCGTTGAACTCGCCATGGCGAGTTATCCGTATCCCTTTTACGGTATATCCGATATACATTTTATTAAAAGAGTTAGCAAATGGATAAATGATAAAATTTCTGTTAAAAGTTTGAAGTTTACTAAAATACATACTAAAACTTCCTTCAAGTATGCGTTTAGTAAACTAAATTCATTTAAGTTAGATTCAGCGTTTATGTTACACGTATGTCTCGAAGGTAAGAACTCTCCATGTAGTACATTGTAATGTTATATTATCTAGGGACTGCAGATCATAACTACAAAATGCACTGAAGTTGTTGTAGGTACCTATAATAGTTACTAAGGTTAATATAGTATTTTGGTACTATTTTTAATGCTGATGTTTTTTACTAGGAGGTGGTTGCATTAGATAATCACTATAGGTTTCTATACTACTCTATGTACGTCTATAGCCTACGGTAGTAGCCTACATGTACACACCAATTTTTGCATACCAACACTGAAACGAACTGAAATCATATGATTGTATACCAAACAATTTTTTTATTGTGATCATAGCAAAATAGATTATTTTTAGCCATTACTTGCTAATGATTTCACATTTACATTTGAACAACTTTACACTTTTATTTTTCCTTCTAATTTATTGCAACGAAACACTTTTTTCAAGTCATGAAATTTTAAATTTATAGTTGTTTGAAAACCTTTACAGTTGTTTTATTTATTTTTAATTTAGTTGTCCTGCACAAAACCTTTTCCTCATGTTATGACGTTTGAAAGTTACAATTGTTTGAAAAAGTTTGAAAACCTTTAAAGTTGTTTTTATTTACTCTCTTAAATTTTTCAACTACACAACATTTCTCTCATGATATGTAGTTTGAAAGTTAGAATGGCAAGTGTTGTTATATATTAAATGCAAACCACTTTTCTGTCCGAAGACTTTTTTATTAAGTGCCACCGGGCAACACCGGGTAGCACCGGGTAGCATGGTTAGTAAATTTATTTACATATTTCTCAAAATGGGTCATGCGTGTGTATGATTTCCACCTATAGCTATTAAAATCTTGGAATTTATTCCATTAGAGCTTGGAGGGTCCAAGATCGAATCTTCTGCCATATAGATTCTTTATAAAGAATCTATATGGCAGAATAGATGAAATTCTTTATAAAGAATCTATATGGCAGAACCGTGAAATAGATTCTTTATAAAGAATCTATTTCACGGTTCTTTATAAAGAATCTATTTCACAGAGGATTCTAAAGAGCATTCTAAATCTTATTTATTCTAAGAAAGAAATTCTTTATAAAGAATCTATTTCACAGAGGATTGGATCTCGGACCCTCCCGTGCACCAGTCCGATGCCTTACCAATTTAGCCACACAAGCTTGATGGATTTACTAGGCGATATATGTCACTAAATGGGAGCAAATATGTTACTGCTCTCCGTGACACAAAGTGCTGGCGTAGCGTCATGAAAAGCGGTAGCTCTTATTAGTAAGCTTACTCAAATAATCGATTGGCAATGTGCCAGGCTAATAGCAAGTGGCAGGCAACTCTCATTACCTCTCATTGTTATAAGCTACCATCAAGTTAATTTTAAGGACAATTCTAAGTGGTTCAGGTAATTACATCAACACTTACCACTCAGCAAGCTCTAATGTAAAATGAGTAATTCGATTAAATATATAAATGAGTAATTTAAAAAATAATGAAGCAGCACGTGGTTTGGCAAAGCATGTAACCATCTCATCGACATCCCACTTGCTCCTTGTGAAAACTTGATGTTTGTCAAACTAGTACAAGCTAATGTAATAATGATAACACGGTTCTGACAATAAAGCCAAACCATCTACAACCACCTAGTTCTACCGAGTAATGCCACTGCTAGTGTTGCTACTTTTACATGTGGGCACTAATTAGAAATTAAATGTTCAGTTCGCTTTACATTATGTCTTTTTTTCTGGTCCTTCGGAAAAGTTGTGAAGTCAGAAGTAGTAAATTTAGGAGCCATAGCAACCTAAGGCCACCTAACAACTTTTTCTTGGCCTGCTAAACTAATGGACATAATGGCTGAGTTTTTCGAATAGCCTCTCTACATCAGATAAAGCATCAGGCTTATAAGTTTCAAAATACTGTTGGTAGTATTAATTGTTACTAAAATTGTTCTGTTGCTATTATTTAGACTATGTGCGGTATGCATGTACGGTAATTGACTTTATAATGTATTATGTACAGTATGTTGCTTGCAGCCGACTGTGCGGTCGGTCAAAAAATTCCGTGAGTCCAATACAACGCGGTCTTATGAAGGGACGGAATTTCGCGCGGGCTTTCCATAGCGCTGGTATCATTAGAGAAGATCCTTGGCTTGGAGTGTAACGAAAGTGTTATAAGTTAACTTTATGGAATGGAGTACGAGTGTAATTGAAGGTCTGTAAGCTACATTAATTTTGATTGGACGTATGTTGGTCGGCCATTTTGCCCTTGTCCAATATAGAAGTACATTGTCTATCGCGCTGCCTTGAATTCGCCCAACAACTGTTATGTAAGTAACATAGTGCCCTGTTATTACAACATGTATTTTTTTTTAACTAAAATTAGCTGTGAGAAAATGTTATTTCTGTAGTAGCTTGCTTTTATCGGTTATAACACTTTTGAACTTAGTTCATGTATATCGTAACACCTAAATGTCTGAAAGAGGAAGTAGAGATACTAAACATTCAAATTTAGACATATTGTTGACATGGAAGTCGCCAGGTACTTTTGCTTATCGCGAAAACTTATTTTCCTTGACGTGAGAGATACCCTACATCACGCTGGCACTGTGGAATGCTCATGTGCGCTCATGTGAAGTACATTTATTAATCTGTCGACTCTTCGCATTGGTCAAATCATGTACTAAGCAGAGCTGCTATTAGTGTTAAAATAACATCAAATATTCTGTAGTGTGGCTGTTATGCTATGCTTTTAATATATATAATTAATTATTTTCACCGTCATAATGGTTTTCTAAACGTTTTGGATAGGCAAATCCAAATGGGTTGAGAACCTGTTGGTACTATAAGAAAGCAAGCAGACTTGAATGGTAAATTATTAAACAATAAATATTGAGAGATAAAAAGTAGTTTGCTCCTAACCTTTACCAAATAGGTGGTGTATAATAGCCTTTCTTCAATCTTTGCATACTCTCTGGCAATAGCAAAACTACCTTCGATTTGGAAACTTGGTAGAGTCCAACCCACAGGTGTTCTTTAGCGGGGATATTGCCGAGACCGGGCCGTAGTCTACACACACAAAAAACCAACAAAGGTCCACGTAGTTCTGAGCAAAAACAAAAGTATCCATCCAAATATCTCACCAATCCGATGAGCAGCACACACAAAAACTAAACCAATCGACAGCGCCACCCATCATGTCAAAATATTCCAAGTTTCAAGTCATGTCTTGCACAACTCACCTTATGGTTTGTCAAAACTTGTCCCAAAGTCCTTATTAATTTGAGACTGTCTAATATCCGTTTTAGAAATGGTTGCCGCTAGCCTAGCCTAACGTTCTGATTCAACATCTTAGTAACTATCGGGGCATTGCTGAGTGCTCCTGATCTTTTTGAATCTTTCTTAAGCATGCAAGAACCAATCAACATCGGGTTAACGCTATTGTAAACAAAACTTAAGAGGGACTCAAAAAGATCGGGAGAACTCAGCAATGCCCCGATAGTTACTAAGATGTTGAATCAGAACGTTAGGCTAGGCTAGCGGCAACCATTTCTAAAACGGATATTAGACAGTCTCAAATTAATAAGGACTTTGGGACAAGTTTTGACAAACCATAAGGTGAGTTGTGCAAGACATGACTTGAAACTTGGAATATTTTGACATGATGGGTGGCGCTGTCGATTGGTTTAGTTTTTGTGTGTGCTGCTCATCGGATTGGTGAGATATTTGGATGGATACTTTTGTTTTTGCTCAGAACTACGTGGACCTTTGTTGTTTTTTTGTGTGTGTAGACTACGGCCCGGTCTCGGCTTCGACAATATCCCCGCTAAAGGACACCTGTGGTCCAACCTATACACAAAAAGGGAGGCAAACAAATACCAAACAATTATAGACCTATTTCCCTCACTAGCATAGTGTGCAAGCTTTTAGAACACATAGTTTCCTCATATTTGCATAAGATTTTTAAGGAGTGTAACATTTTTGTAGACAGTCAACATGGTTTTCGACCTCATAGGTCTTGCGAGACTCAATTAGCTCATACTGTTGGACACCTTTCACACCTATATGATCAAAAACAAACAACTGATGTTATAATATTAGATTTTTCTAGAGCATTTGACACCGTTAATCATCGAAAACTGATCTTTAAACTATCACATATTGGTATTAACAATGTCTTGCTTTCTTGGATATCTGACTTTCTTAGCGATCGACATCAATTTGTTGAAATCGAGGGTCAGAGGTCTAACACAAAACTAGTCAGTTCAGGTGTGCCACAGGGCTCAGTTTTGGGCCCTTTGCTTTTTCTGATATATATCAATGATTTACCATCTTGTCTTCAATCACAGTGTTGTCTTTTTGCCGATGGTGCAATACTGTATAACACAAGTGACAACCTAACGCTTTTAAAACAAGACCTTTCTGCATTAGAGGCTTGGGCTTCTAAGTGGCAAATGAAATTTAATGTTGACAACTGCACATTCTTACAAATTGGTAGAAACATTAATAGCCACCCTGGATATACTTTTTGTGGACAAAATCTAAATAAAGTGTCTTCTTTTCCTTATCTCGGATTACAACTACAAGCAGATCTAAAATGGAATGAACACATAGACAAAATAACAACTAAGTCTACACAGAAGTTGGCAATGATCAGACGGGTGCTAAAATCTGCAGATACCCCTACAAAAAAGATTGCCTATTTTTCTTTAGTAAGGCCAACACTAGAATATGCCTCACAAATCTGGGATCCCTATCAAAATAAACATGTCAAACAGCTTGAAAAGTTGCAAAATAAAGCACTACGATTTATTTTTAATATTAAGGGCCTGATAAGTTTTACAAAATTACGAGAAGATACAAGTGTTGAGTCCTTCAGGAGAGAAGAAGAGAGGGTAGGCATAAACTGTTTGTAAGATCTGCTGCCGAGGGCATAGAACCACCATTCAAATGCGAAAACATAGGATACAATACTCGCCAAAAATCAAACACCTATACTCCATATATAAGAACTAATGTATTCTATCAGTCCTTTTGGCCCCGTACACTAAGAGAGTTAAAATCCTGATAAGATGAATCCTTAAGACAGAATAAAATACATGTATGTAAAAATATATATATGTATATATAAATAAATAGAAAAACACAATATAATAAAAAAAAATCTTATTTTGAAACCACTTATTAGTGTAAACACATCGTGTTCCCACGCCCCTTACGCACCTGCTATGCGGTCTAAGTGGGAAAATATAATAATAATAATAAATAGCAGACGGGTTCCCTCACCACACTTTTTACAAAGGCAGTTATACCCAATGTAAATTCAATTAACACACAATTATTAGCCTGGTTTATATGGAATTACGTTTTCATACAGAAAAAGTGCTTTCTGGGAAACAGTACGTTTGTTTTAGCAGAGTTTCCTCAAACATGTTATTGACAATGCGATGTGAAATGGTTGGTAGAGCATGAACCAGTAAACTCTTTGAATCAGCACTCTTTCAACTGCCAACTTGAAACGCTTGAAGTTAGCACTTGAATTACAGTCAAACCTCAGTATACCACGTTGATTTGTGATATTTTCTGTATTTTAAGATCACGATACGTTGGAGCAAAATTTCTTAGTGAGTGCATTGTAGTTTGTTGACTTGATTCCGATACCCAAAAACAATTATGAATGCTTCATGTAGTAAAATATAGTATTAAGGAAAATTCATTGTATAAATTGATATAAAAAAATTAAATCATGTAAAACCTTAAATAAAGGTTTATTTGCAACAAAATTCACATTACAGCTATTTGGTATCAAAAGATTCACCAGGTCTTACTCTGCTGTGTTGTAGGTGCAAAATATGTGGAAATGTGATTAAAAGCTCAAAAACGAACAGTTAATCGCAGCCATCAAGAAAATGCCGTAGTTTGGATTCTCTTTCCAAAACGGCTCAAATGTGATGTAGTTGTGGTAGATGGTTTCTGTTTACACTTTCATGCAACCTTATTTGTCAAAATATTTTCACAAGTATACTTCACGCATTCAATAAAACCATGTTTATTGTTCTTACGCGTCTTTTTTATCATCATTGTAATGCTGTCACTTTTAGCACTGATATCTTATAACTTATCGCAAAAATTCATTTAATTTTTTAATCTTATCTCGAAGGAGTACATATCATTGTCTGATAATCAAGGTGAGACTGTTGGTCACCTGTGATAATCGAAAAGTGCTGCAAAAATTATTTGCGAAGTATTGGGTCACATAATCAGATTACGACTTGACGATTAGATCAAGCCGAAACAAAACTGTAAAGTAGCGAGCATCTATATTTGATACGGGGTCTTCAGTAAAACCCGAAGTGTTCGTCATAAACTAGTGCTACGATAAGTTTTATATTGAGCTTTTTATTGGCCTTTCAATTCACGTGAGAACATCACTGTAATAACTACGTCAGATAAATAAACAGATTCCAATCTACGGCGGCTTTTCGTTTTTGAGCTTTCAAGAGCTTGTAATCACATTTCCACATATTTGGCACCTACAACACAACAGAGTAAGACATGGTGAATCTTGTGATACCAAATAACTGCAATGTGAATTTTGTTGCAAGTCAACCTTTAAGGAGTTGAAGGCCATGCATGGGATCAGCATTCAAGATGAGCAACCATTTATTTAGTGGTGATGAGGAAGTAGAAGAGACAAAATCTACATCGGCAGAAAAATTTCAAGTGTTAAATTTATTAATGTGGACTGGTACATAAAAACAGTACTGTACAATGCATGTATAATGTATATCATTATTTATCTTCTTTGTGTGACATGTTTTTCATGTTTTATTTATTTCATTTTGTTTTATTTATTTCATTTTGTTTTACTTTCTTGTTTAGCCATGTCTTTGCAGGCGGGCCTGTATTCTACTATGTAAATACGAATCGTATGTGTGTGGCTCACATATAATAGCTACTCAAGATAGTTGACGCATCCACATTACTTTCTAGAACTTGTTAAAACCCTGTCCTCTAGGTATAAATACGTACAAACTTCTGTATAAATTTATGGTTACATTGATTCTTGTGCACATTTCATACAAAACAAATTACTGTGCAACCTTCGATGGATCCTTTTACAAGCTTCAGCTAGCTAGCAATTTTCTGCATTGCACCAGCATTTATTGTGCACCAGCAAGCATCATCTTCAATAAGTGGTCAAGTAGGCTATTTTCTACATTACTCCAAATTAGTTTGCTTTCTCAGAGCACTCTCCGCACCAGTAGGAAAGCTGTTTTCCTGGCCATTTCTGCTTTGCAGGACCCAAAAGTGGGGAACTTTTTCTTTTAAAACCAGTAGAAAAATTGGACAGGATGAGACAACTTCTTTTAGTTTGCTAAAAAATTCCATTTCATTATGTATTAAATTTATTTTTAAGTGTATAGTAACATAAATTAGCATTGGTATGTCTTTGCTTCTCTGCTTTGCTCGCTACATGTACCAGCTCAAGTCACGTTACTCCAAAGGCATGTACGTCCTGTATAGTAAATAAAATTTCATTTTTCTTCTCGACAGCCATTAAATGGTCAAGTGTGCGAGAGGCCGCTTTCGATAACTGCATCGCTCAGTCTGTCTTGGTGAATTAGGTTGAACAAGGTTTTAACCAGACATGCTAAATTTTATAATGAAAGTCAAGACAGAAACTGATGAAGAATGAAATCTTTGTGATAAAAAGTTGAAATTCAGTAAAGTAGTTGAAAATACATGTATACTAAAACTTAGTTTTAAGTGCGAGTTTAGGAAGCCAAACTTATTTAAAGTGAATTCAAAGTTTATGTTATACGTATGGCTTAAAGGTAAGAACTCCTTACCGTACGTACTGCATTTGGTACACACATAATGCTGCATTTTACTGCAGGTCATAACCATTGAAATACACTAAATACAATACAGTTACTGTAGGTAACTATAATTACTAAAGTTAACATACTATTTTGTTACTAATTTTGAATATGTACACATTTTTATAAAATTTTGATGATTTTCACCAGGGAATGTTTGCATAATTACGTTGGTCTCTATACTGCTACATACGACAATAAGTTTCGAACATATTCAACTGCACGCAAGATATTTTTGAAATTTGGCTAAGAAGTAGACTGTTTGGTTTTTTCACTATGGAAGTCGAGTTTGTTGCCATTGTCCATTCATGAGTTTTGGTCTTGGTTAAGGCAATGGCTTTTTCTTAAGGCAATGGCTTCAAGTAGCATGTTTTGATAGAGATGATTTTTGGCGCATCTTATGGTATGCTTTTATTAGCTTCCTAATAAATTATTGCTTTTCTAAACAATATATTGTTAATTAAAATAAATATCCTTTGTTTTAACGCAATAATAAGGTTAATGAATCTATTAATGATTGTAGGAACACAACTAAGCTATTTGTCGGAAATATCGCCCGCGGGTCAGACCAGGCACATCTGAGGGCAAGATTTGAAGAATTTGGTTCAGTTGCAGAATGTGATATTATTTCAGATTACGGTTTTGTGGTAAGTGATTTTTGGGCTGGACATGTTTTGTGGAGGTGTATATTCTTTTTAAGGCCTTTTGTGAAAAAGATGAAGATGGCAAAAACAACTACAGGATTGCCTTGACTCTCATGAACACAGCTTTCTGTAGTGGCTTACACATGGCTTTCATACATCTCTTAATTCATCACATGTGGTTTCTGGTGTTATGTGAGAACCAGGATTTATTACTAATAAACACTATCATATCACAGATTATTGTTCAATGTTGTGTCAATGTTGTGTGTCAATTTTGAGTGGTAGAACGTTTTGTGGTCTTCAGGATTTCTAAACATAAATACATTCATGAGTGCGCGTGCGTGATAATAATATTGCACTATATATCTTTCCAAGATTTACTATGTATTCCTCGAGATGAAGCTTGTAAAAGTAAACTTGCTTTCGTGTCAATTCAATTCATGCATAGTCAACTAGTTGCACTAAAACATTGTCATTTCGTCATATCTCTACAAGCAACCCATCCTTGGCATGTTAATGTAGAAGCAAAAACAGTAGTGAATAGATGTAGAATGTTTTCGTAGCAGAGACTTATATGGATGGGTACTGAAATATTTTTTACCTCCACTAGGGAGTGCTTAGCCCATCAGCAGTAAGCATTTATTTGATATCAAAGTAGTCTCACTACGAATGCCTTCGCACAAATTTAGCGAAACAAAATGTCATCAAATGCGTTTGGAATCAACTGTTTTTCTGATTCAGAAGGAAAGCAACTCTGAACCCATTCGAAACAAAGAAATGTAGTCATACACATTAGTAAAATGGGTATAGCCACTAGTTTTGGAACTTTTTAAATGAGCTGGTGTGCAATTTGTGTGAGTTGTAATGCATTAACGTCACAATATTGTTGCAATGGCTTTGAGTACGATGGTAAAGCATAAGATATTTTGTGAAAACAGTGCTTGTAAGGCGCTCAGTGACTAAACATTTTCAAGTGGAATACCTAAAAACTGATAGATCGGTAGATTAGTTCATCCATGCCAGAAACCGCCTCTGTCACCTGATATTCACATCCGCTTTCGGTAATTATTTCAATTTAGTATTTTTTGTAGCATTTTGTGGATTCAGCTGAGGCAGATGCTGCTTTAGCAGGCATGCATGGTACACTCTTTAATGGCCAAACCCTTAAGGTGGAAAAGTCTACCAGTTATGTAAGAAAAAGGCCTGGCGACGGTAACATGGGCGCCGAGGTGTGTATCTATTATCTGTTTGTTTACATGAGATAGTAGTTGTGACTACTAGTCATGTTTTTGTTCAGCATCTCTAGTTCTTAGACGGCATAAGGCCTCTTGTACTTGCTATTCATGATCAAAGGACTTTTTACCAATAAAAACTTCACCAGTCGATGGCGTAATTTTATTGTGATTGCCAATTTGGAAATGCAGAAATCAAAACAACTTGGGTTTCATATTTGCTGGACTCTAAGTGGCTCTAGAGTGTAAGTGGCTCTTTTTTATAACTATATTTAACAAGGTTGCATAAACGCTCATTGCATTCATCGATACGATTGTTACAGTTTGCATCCAAAACTTGCTTTTCATATGCAATAGAACATGAGTTACGAGCGTCGATCCATTGTAAGCTGAGTTCAGATAACCGCAATCATGCTATCAAATAATATGATATAAATCTGCAAATTTCCAAGTTTAATAATAATCTATCAATGCTACAAATATATACTCGAGAACAAGTGACATAAACAAGCCATAATTATAAAACATGCAGAAACAAGAATTAACATTTTAAAACAAATATGTACATATATAAAACAGAATATTAGCATCATTTGCTCGGGCAGTTGCGTTCTGATTGTTGCAACGCAACTGCCGCAACGCTAGAATATCAGCCACCTATCTTTAGTCCGCGATTGGCATTCTGTCTTCTTTCTCTTCAGTAAGAGTAACCTCTACTTTTTTTCTTGTCTCTCACAAGTTTCACACCATATCCAACTTCTCTCTGCTGCTCAGTCACTATTTTCGACTAGATATCTTACTGCACTTGTAATCTGCGGAATATGATTTCTTTTTAGTGCCATTTTTGTTAAGCCCTTCTCAGTTGTCTTCAAAAGTTACCACCAACGCTGAAGTTACCAGCACTGGCCTGGAGCTGTTCAGTATGAAAATAACATGTAAAATGGTATCCTGGTAGTAATATGTTAATAATAACGTGTTTTACACTTAATTAAGTCGTTCCAGAGTATAAGGCGCACCTTCTGCCAAACTATAAAAAGAACAGTGACTTATAGTCAAGAAAATGGTTAAAAACGTGGTAGTTTAATAGATTATCTAACTTTGGTTAACTGTTTACTATAGCTGTGCATAATGGGTTTTCTGTATATCGATGCGATATTTCCATTCCTAATGAATAATGTTAGGTTTTGCTGTGACATAAATTAAGAGTGTATTGTAATAAAACCAAAAGTTATAAAACAACTACATTTAACTGGAAATGGAAACAATCTACTTCAAACTAAAAACACCAAAACAAACTTCAGCTTAACACAAATGACTACAACAAACTGAAAATCCAACAACAAGTTTGTACCATTACGAAACAAAATTCGCAAGGACAGTCATAGCCGATTTCTAGCATTGTAGTATAAAGCCCCAGCTCCATTGCTGACTTCAGCCTCAATAAAAAACTGTGTCGCTGTCGACGACTTTCTTGCCGCCACAATTAATGTGTAGTGTCAATAGCACTTCTGGATGTCCATTTAATTAGTTGTGACACAACAAGCAATAAATCGCGTATAAACTGTGGTCAATATTTATTATCTAATTATAAATAGTGGATTATTAACAATATAGATAAATTGGTCATAAGTATGCCTTATATCGATATAAGCTTAGCATTACATTGGCCATGTCGATATGGCATTAACATCGACACGAATCGACATGTCGATATATACTGTTTACCTAAAGCTATACTGTTTACCTAAAGCTTCGCGGTATTGCGGTTTAGTTGTTTGGTGGCAATTTTTAAGGATGATTTGAACATTTAAAGAAATATTGCCAATCATATAAAGGATATAATCGTATTATGGCAATGTACAGTAGTTATCTCACAGTTGACGATTTTTTGAGTGCGATACGGATGGGTATTCTAGTCTTATAATTCCCTCGTTCCTTGGCTTTTACGCACACCAGCATTCATAACGCGTTTTTTATTATCTTGAACACAAAACAGTTTCCTTTTCATGTTAAAATATACAAATAAATATTAACACAACTTTACAAGTTTGTTTATATAATACAAATATTGCGATATATCGCGATTCAATAAATTGTCTGGTGATTTTTGGAAAATGATTGAATTAAAGAGCACATGGTTGAACTCTAAAGTAGAAAATCATAATATGAAAACAAAACTGTGTTTGCAGACATAATGGGTCACATAATCAGCTTTATCCAGAACAAATCTTCAAGTTGACACGTTTATTTTAAAAAAAATCAAGCCATTTTGTCTCTGAACCATTGTAAGCTAGTTCTTAGAGTAGATCATTATGTGCTTGTTTTACTTGCTCTATTTGCGTAAATATTGGTTGTACATGTTAGCATTTTTTTGTAGACATGCTATGTGTGTGGTAGGTCTGGTCACTGGGCGAAGAATTGTCCTCAAGTTCCGTGAGTTGTTCTACTATAATGAAGGGTTTTAACTGTCTAAACCTAACCATCTATAATATATGCTTTATATGAGGATGAGAACACAAGTTTTCATGCGTTATGGGCCTAAGATGAGATAATAACCGAGATCTAATCTTGAAATTTATGGGCTAATTAACATTTGGTTTCCTCATATTTCAACTCAAGCCCTTTTTCGATCATTCATTGGATTTGACAGTTTTTGCCATTAGTTGCCCTATTGGCCCAACTAGCACTAATTTCATACTGAAGTCTTCGATGTGTGTTTAATTATCTTTCAGGCTAATGAAAACTGGAATTCCCATGACTATTTGTTCAATAAACTTGATGGTCGTTAATGTTAGAATCACACGAATTATTGGAAACTCAGTAAATTCAACATCGTCCTGCTACGTGTTAATAAGCGATCTATTTTTCAGAGCTTGTGAATGTAGAAAGAAAGTAGCTTTTTGGATTAAAGTAAAATTCTTATCAAGTTCTATTGCTTATTTCGCAGTTGTTATAGGATGGAAAATAAACTGATCAGGAGGTTAGACGTACTGCACCTGATGCATTAGCTGCACTTATAGGGAGTTGTTCTCTTCCGTCTATGCGGCTTAGTTGCGATGTTATATCGGTCGCTCCATTGGTAATCATGTAATCATAACTGATTTCGTGCAAAAATTTAAGTAGAAAAAATAAGATTACAACGTTTAACCAAAGACTGTTGGTTGTTTACAACTCTGTTGTAAACTTTAGTAAAACTTGAGAATAAAATAAATGGAAAATAAAATCCATAAAAACAAATAAAACTGACTTATACAAAAATAGAAATTAAACTGACTGAGCGCGCAAATAACGACATGTTTAGTAGCTGTTGTTGCCTAAGTTCTCAAGTTCTATTATTAAAGTTTACCGCATAGACTGCTCGCTGGTTAAACGTTGTAATCATTTTTTTCTACATAAACTTTTTGTGCGAAATCCGTTATGATTACCAATGGAGCGACCGACATAAAATCGCAACCAAGCTGCATAGATGGAAGAGAACAACGCCCTATAAGTGCAGCTGGTGCATCAGGTGCAGTACGTCTTGTGACAAGCTGTTGTGTTGCTCGCCCGCGCGACAGGGACAACTCCGCAAAAACAACAGTTTGTCCAAGACAGGCTAGGCTATGATATGCTAACCATCATCAAATGTAACCATGATGCAGCATGTTTGTACTTGGTAGTGTAGCAACTTAGTAATAAGTAGTGTAGCAACTTAGTAATAACCTTGAGGATAAAATTTTCGTTTGGTTAGTGGCTGCATAAAGAATCAAGATATTTGAAAAATGCAAACATTTCACAAAATTTGCCCAAATGTTGTGACACAATTCGCAAGAGTTAATCTAGTAGTCAACACGACATGTGGTTTACATATTTAATAGTGGTTGTGTTGCATGCAGTGAAAAATTTTGGCGTTTTGCAAAAAGTGGGTGAATCGTAAATATGTAGGCCGAGTGCTTCTATTTCTACTACACTCCGCTAGTATTGTTTAAAATGGTTGTCTTTTAGCAAAGTAAGATTTTCAAGCTTTTCAGTGTCAAATAGTTGGGTTTCTTGGTCTTTGTCACGGTAATTGTCAACTATGTTGCGTCGCAATTGTACCGAGTAGAAAAATATAGGAGGTCCATAACTCCTGTAACTTAACCAGTTAATGCCATTTTTTGATAAAAAAGTCCTAACAAACCAGGTTAATGTAAAACACTCTGTCAACATCAGCAATCGTTTACTCGGTGTCACCAAAGGCTAGCTGTAGCCTTGTGGTCTTCTTATTCGTTGCTAAAATTTACCGTACTTTTCGGACTAGTAGCCGCTACTTTTTTCCGATATTTTGAGCCATACGGCTAATTTAGAGGCTGTGTCTATTCTGTAGCTTTTTCTTTCATCGCTAGGGTGCATTAACCGGAATCTCTGGTTAGTGCACCTCTTGCGGTGAAAGAAAAAAGAAACAATGCCAAACGGTACTGCTCCGTTGGGCGCTGGAAAAAAGACCGTCAGTTAATACGTAACGGTGCCGTTGGGCACTGTCCTGGTTTAACCCGCAAAGTTGTTGCCCATTTAAAAATCACGGTCATGAGTTGTGCGGCCTATACAAATGGTGCGGCCTATGTATTGTTTTATTATCGTTTTTTTAAATAAAGCAGATGTGGCTTATATAGGGGTGCGGTTAATAGTCCGAAAAGTACAGTACATGTATTTTCCTGATGAGCATAGTTTAACAGAACCTTTGAATGTTAAACAGTGCCTGCTATTCCTCCTTTATCCAAAATTTTGTGTATTGTTTATCGTTTGATATCCTCTTCATGTGATCATTTATAGGGAAGAAGAAAGGGAGAAGCAGAGTCGGCGTGCAGAGAGGAACAAGAGAGGAGGCTTTGGAGGATATGATGATGAGAGAATGCCGTATCCTGGAGATCCACATGACTTTTACGATGATTACGACCCTTATCCACCAAGGAGGAGACGTCCTCCACCCCCTCCCTTCTTTGATGATTATGATGACTACTACCCTCGGTAAATCCTTAACAATTTAGCAATGGATGCTCGTATACTATTTGTCACCTTTTATGTGTACTAGAGTTTATGCAATTGCAACTATTTTTCATTCTGGGATCTATTTAACAACTGTGTTTACAGCTTACCACAGATTTATACAATGAATAATCTATCATTTTGAGGATACAAGAATGAGGAACGCAAACACTGACAAATGTTCCATTATGTACTTACAAGCATTTCTAGCCCTTATTTCAGATTTCTTATTCCTGTTATAAAGTTACTGCAGTATCAAAAAACTTGGAAAAGAATCTGTTACTTATCCCTTATTAGTCTTGAAATCCAAAGCTAAAGCTGTTGAACTAGATATACAGTGGTTCTCAGTACGCTGCACCCTTTCCCATCGGTGCATTATGGATTAATAAAAAATACACCTTCCTTTTGCAAGAGATCACTCATGTATGTAAATTTTGTACTCATGCAGCTCAGTTAAAAAAAATTTGCTAGCTGATTGGTCAAGAGTTTTATTCAGCTTTTCTCTTCCAAATGTTCATACCCAGCCGATGAGTGCTCTCATTTGTATGCATCCCAGGGGCTATTTGGTCTCCCTGCCTTCTCTCTTCCAAATGTCCATACCCAGCCGATGAGTGCTCTCATTTGCCCGCATCCCAGGGGCTATTTGGTCTCCCTGCCTTCTCTCTTCCAAATGTCCATACTCAGCAAATGGCTGCTTTCATTTGTCTTCATCCCAGGGGCTATTTGGTCTTCCTGCAAGAAATTTTACCAAGCCTTTTTTTGTAATGGTGTGTGTACACTTGCTTTACAAGCACTCATAAATAACATGAAATGAGTGTGTCTATTCTCTATTATATGTTATATATGTTATACACATTTTATTTACACATTTCAAACTATTCGTGAATGTTGTATCAATGACATACATATATCAGGTTAATATACACTTATTGGTATAATTTACATGAATGTATGTAAAATGGAGGTCGGTGTTATTTTAGTTGTTGGTGTTCAGCATAGGGACAGCAAATTTGGGATTCACGCTAGGGCCGTGATTATAATTGGTAGCACCTTTATGAACAGTTCAAGTCTATACTAAGTAGCCTTATACATACTATAGTTCCTATAGTATTTCAGTAGGTTGCAATTTCCTATACATCATATTATTTGAAAGTTGAGATTATGTTTCTATATATATTTTTTTCAAAGTTTGTATGTTCTTCGGTATGTCCAGTTATAGCTACTCAAATCTTGGAATTAAAAATTTACATTCTGTTGGAATTGAACTCACGAAGATTGCCTCCACAAGGTTGCAATCCAATTTTCTAACCACGAGACTGTGAAAGCTTTTACAATTCATAGCGCTTACTCTATACCTCCTTTTCTCAATTGCACGTGCTAAATGGCGTATTAATTGAAATTTTACCAACTCGATGAAACGCGAGGCTTTTTCGTATTTTCTTGAACTTCCATTTCTGTTTTTTGGTAAAACTCAATTGCTCTCAAGTAACTCAAGTTATATCGTGATCAAGGCTTTTCACGCGGACGATTGTAATATCTCGAGTAGGAATAGACGACACTCTGTCACCGTTCGGTCAGACAACGACAGTCCGGTATTTCATTTTTACATTTGTACCAGCATCGAGAGGTACTATTATCTTCGCATTCAATGTTTTGATGGATAGCTTCTGGTGGGACAGTAACTTTTTCATACGCACACACATATCTATGCAAGAATCGTTATTATTAACTCTACATATTCTACATATTTTTTCTCACCCATTGATTCCCTTTGTATGATCGATTGTTAGGCAAACAATTGACATATTTGTTGTCTGTTTTCATGACTGTAGGCGCCGGCTCCCTCCCCCTTTATACTATGATGACCCATATGATTACGATTATCCACTGCCTCCACCCCGCCGACGCCCTCCACCAGCCTACTACAGGTATGATGACCCTTACCCTCTGCCGCCCAGACGACCCCCACCACCTCGAGATTTTGATGAATACCGTTATGAACGCGCGCCAGTGGAGCGTGCACCTCCGGAACGCGTGCCACAGCCTGTGGCAGCCCCAACACCTGCTGTACCTGTCTATTATGATTTTGCTGATGACAAAGTGGAGAGGCCAATTGTTCAGCGTTCTGCTGAGGACATTGATCCTTTAGCTAGCTTTCCGGAACGCGAGTCGCGGCATATGCATGATCAGTTTCCTTCTAATGGTGGCGATATGATGCATGGGAAACAGGAAAGATTTCCAACTGGTGAGCCGGAGCGGTATGCAGCAGCCGAGGACGGTGTTGAGAGGTTTAGAGAGACTGACAGACAGCTTCCGGCAGCCTATAGTGCTCCAGGTCCTGACAGGTTCGTATATAGTTCTGTATATATTTTACAATGCTTATAGCTGTTCATGGTAGTATAAGCGCTCTTCAATATGCGAATTATTGTTTTTGGTAGCTTGACTTTTTTTTTTAGAAATTTAACTTGATATGGTTGAAACTAGCTTTTGCTTCAAATCTTTTTACTACCGCCATTTACCAAATTTTATTAGTTGCTGTAGCAATGTGTGATTCGTATGAAAGTCTATTCGTATGTGTAGAGGATTGCATTTGCGAAATGTCAGACCACTTGAGATCTACAGAAGACTGCAGACTTCTCTAGGTTGAATGTTTAACACTTGATGCACGCTAGTACCCTATTTTGGATTAATCTTGCAGACTTGTTCAAAGTTGGTTTAGTTGGCAAGGTATCATCCTAGTGTCTGTGAATCATCTTGTCTAAATGGAGTGAAAGCAGTTACTATAGTGACCATTGACTTTGTTGGAACAATACATTTGCAACTCTTTAAAACATCCAGTACTTCATGATAGGGAGGCCTTACAAATCTTTGTCAAGTTTACTAAATTGACAATTCTCTTGGATATGTAACTTACTACAAACATCAAGTAGCAGTCAATGAACTTGAATCACCCAATGTCTCCATACCAAAGTTGATGTCTGAATAATGTCTCAGGAAGGTGATGAGTGGAATGGAACGCCCATGGATATTCCCTGTTTAATTGCTATCAGTTTTGCGAAGGTTGGCGCTATGAAGAGTGCAGCCATCACTATTATCCCCTTTAAGTAAACAAAAATTAAAAACAAGGCATGGAATACTAAAAAGAGATTTTAAAGCATCCCAAGATTGATGCTATCAACTAAATCAGTTTTTTGCTAAGAAGCATTTTTAGCATTTCAAGAATATAACCTCAAAAAATTAGATCATTTTGTGTTATCTAGAGTCTAGAGTGAATGCAATGAAAATCAATACTTATTGAACTCCAATAATATCAACATTGGGTGATAGAGTATTCTAGTAGTTATTGTTTGTGTAAAAACTCTTAGAGACACCATATTTTGTTCTCCAGGTCTCACGGAGAATACTACAGAAGAGCTCCAAGACCATATTAAGGCTATCGCAAGGTATTTTGTTGGAATCGCTCTACTCTCCCTTTGTGATGATCAATTGATGTGCATTTGATAACTGGTTTGCCGGAGATGGAGTCACTAATCTGTCACATGTCAGAAGTTGTTTTCTTGTTTGTACAACGGCACGGTGTTCATCACTCATATTCTTGTCTTTAGATTTGCCATAAGATCTAACAGGTGGATAGTAGAACTACCAAGGTTACAAACCTTGGTAGCTCTATGGTTCTATAGCTCTACCTCTAGCCTTTGGCTCCGGACACTTGTTGTTATTTTGCAGACCTTTACTCTCCTCGGACGGACAGAGCTTTCGTTGACCGTGTCGCATAGATATGCGGTTGTGCGGCATAAGTGGCTACTCTCGGTTACGCATATTCCCCGTCTCAATATCACACTTCTGAACATTCATTTTTATTATATTTCTGTACAGTTAATTGTCTTTTCAATGTTGATTTCCTGTAATAAATAAGTACAGTCGACATGCTCATAACCCCAGCATCTTCATGACAAATACAACCCAATATTCCTTTGCTAAGTTCTTTGAAATAATCAACCAATGATAAAAAATGACAAGTTACAAAGAGATTTGAAGTTATACGGTATACAGCCTTCCCTCGTTCACTTCTGGAACCCTTTAGTTAATAGCAAGTTTCGTAGGGTACTTATGACCCATTCACCACGATGTATGAAGCATACCTTCTTCATTCCGTCTCCTACGTGACAAACATGGGCGGCGGAAGTCGAGCGTGTGACGCGATTTCGGCATTTCAGGTATAGTCAGCTTTTCATTGTTACTCGCGTTTTATCGTCGTTCTCTTCCATCTTACGATGATATACAATATCATGTTTATATTTTCCCAGTTGGGCATCTTAAGCTATGTGTACAGTGCGCTTCCTAAAACATCACACACTAATTTACATAATTAGCAGGCTAGCTGAATGTTTTGCAACGTTTAATCAGGAAATAAAGTTGCTAAGAGATTAGAGTTGTGTTAAATTGATTTTGCTTCGATCATTGTCGATTACCTGCTGATAACCTCGCAGCAGGTAAATTTTGGTCTTAACATGTTAATGTTTGAGACATTGAGTAGAATGCTGCAAAATTTGTAATAATAATATGCTGTAGTAATAATATGTTACCAAAAATGTCCACACATTTGGACTTTATTTTCATGCTCATTTTGCAATATTTTACCAAGGCGTTATTCGCACTGGTGTACACATGGCTTCAGATGTCTTATCCTTCTCTACTAAATTTTTGTCTCAGCATAAAAACTGAATCGTTTCACTTCAAGTTATTGACTTGTACAATTTTATAGAACATCGTTTTGTGTGCTCCTTCTGTTAATAGGGTCATGGAGACAAGATGATCAAAAATAAAAAATTGGGTAATTAGCTGAGTATGGCTCAGGCGATTTTGTATGTACACATATTGTACATCATTCATGTTTATTCTCTAGCTACAAACTGCAATTTACATTCTACAAGGACTGCCCATCCATTTGTTTCAACGGTGATGGAGTTCATGGCAAAACTAAAATATTTTGCTTTTCAACTTATCAAAGAGATTCTGAAATGAGGTTTTCTTTCTATTACCAGTTGGTTTCTACAGGAGATGTTTTGAAGTAGATGCTTTTCTAATGAACATGCAATATTTAACCTTGTAAAACCACTGAAAGCTATCTTATATGACCTATCCTTGTTCGTACTCATATATTGATGACACGTTATTATTTTCCTACTGCAGCTGGTACTGCATGTGGGCTAGTAAATTGCTCCAAGTACAAGAGATGTAATAAGAGTTGATCTCTTACCTTCAATTCCGATGGCTGTCAAACGCAGAGGTGTTTCAGCTCTGCGATACGTAAGTTTTGTCTTTTTTATCTTCTGTTCCTTCATTGTTATTTTGTCAAAATGTTTGTGGGCTTGCAAAAGTAATTGCTTCAGTAGAAAGGATTTGGATTATCTTGAACCCATTTGAAATCATTTTTGCCAAGGATAATGTACAGGGAAATTGAGGTTATGAACGGTGCCCTTTAGATATATGACAGTATCTAAAGTAATATTCAATGTAGTTGCATCCTAGTATCACTTACTGTGTAAGCGATGGAAATGATTGTGAACTAGTATCTAGAGCGCAGGTGATGAGTATGCTTTGTTTTGCTTGTGGTGGATTGTAGTTTTATTAATAAGCCTTTTTTTGTGCATGTCGGTTCGAGCTCTGTCGCCTGACTGAGTTTGGTTCTATTTTTTGACCTTCATTATGACTCCCATGCGCAAGGCAGATGCTTCTAATGTTGATGTATCCAAGAAAAGAAAGGCCATCATCATGAAGCCTAAACTAGTTATTAATAAGAGTACAAAGTAATTTATTTAGAATGTTCTGACTTTTAAACAGAAATTGGAGTTACACTGCGTCTCAAGAACGGATCAGCTTCCACTAAGTCAAGGACCCCTGTATTTGCTAGTGAGGATTGTTGCTCACCATTGTTGTCATTTCACTTGCTATTACCTGTTATCAGGTGTCAAGTGAATCTAAATACAGTCACACCTGCACTTAACACGGCCTTAGCCTAAGTATTTTCCAACACATGTAAAGTTAGAGTTATTATTTTACTCTGTACCCAAGTGCTTTTCTACATACAGCATTCACATTTTTACTAATGATAGTGAACAGCATGATGTATAAAAATTAAAGGAAAGTATAAGAAATATCAAATGATAAAAAGTAATAAAGTTTAAACATCATTTGATATTTGGCTACTTCAAGTATTTCGAACAATGAAGTTGTGAGGTTTCTATATTGTAATATTGTATTGTGATTCAGTCTTTGGTAAGTTTTATCGGAGACAAGTAATCCATTGACAGACTTTAAGTTGTTACAGTGAGGGATATCTCTGATTGTAGTATCCAAACTGCTCACTATTGGATGGTGAGAGTTTCATTGGTTTGACTTGAAAATTTTAATTTGAAATCACCAAAAACTGTATTAGTGAGTTGGTGTAATGGATCAGAGCTCGTTGATATTACTTATCTGTCAAATTATGTGCTCAAGTCTGAAACTGCTCTTGTTCGGTGTCTGTAAGTCGTTTAAAAACCATGTTGTTCAATTTTCGCAGCGTCGCGTTATTAAAATTGGGGATGATGAAGTCACGATAAAGTATGGATCAAAGAATATGGTCAGGGCATATCAATATCATACCTCACAGGATGGTCACGCAGGAGGACAGCGCTGCCACATGGTATGTCCGAGTCAGGTATGATTTATCAATAAACCCTAATAACCTTAATACTAAGTCATTCATTAGCTTGTTTTTGTTTTAACTTTTAATACTACTTGTATTAATGTTTTTTGCTGTTCTGCGAAACTGTAATGTATTGCAGACAAGACGTGGTTGGGCCACTACCCTTCAGTCGACCGTTGACATCGATAGTGTCAGGGTTGCCTCTGCTCATAAAGGAGGCATCAAGGATGACGACCATTTGATCCCAGTACTAACAGGAAGGTAAGACTGATACGGAATGAGGCTAGTATGGTCATCTAGTTGGGAAGATGTTATTCCAGTAGCAACATGTAGCTGATCGGCATTATCATTGATACTTTTACATCTGCAAATGGCCAGAGAAGTTGATTCCACTGATCAGAGTTCTATATACAGTTTATTCATTTAGTCACATGTGAGCGACAAAAACCACTCATTACTTGCTTGATTTTATGAGCGATGGCTGCTGTTGTCAGTAACTGTCTAGGTTGAGTAATAAAGAGGATAACGTGTATGACCTGAGAAATTAAATTCACGATAAAAAAACCATTTAGTAATTTTGTAATTTCTTGATGGAATGTACAAAAAAATCGTCTATCAATTCCTGTTTTACGGTGAGAAATTGGCAATTGCTGTATATCGTTGGGTCCACTCGCTAAAATGTTCTCGAAAAGTGTTTGATTAATTGTTCTACTTTGACAGTGATAAACTTTAAATAAAAACTTGAACGGTTATCATGACTCTCACCCAATCAGGGCCAATTTATTTGGCTTTATTGGTGCTAAAATATAATATATGCTGCAAATGGTCGGCATGGATACCATTGGACAGGCCATTCAAGTTGTGATTCTGTGTTATAACAAGCAGCCTCACATTAGGGTACCAGTTCTCAAGTGTCAAGGTCTTATTTGGATATGCATGTTGTTGACTCCTTATCTCCGGGCAATATGATGACCTCGGTGAACGGATATTACTTTAGCTGGTGCTAAAAATAGCTCCGCTGCCTGTCAAAAGCCCGTTATCAGTATGTAGGCTGTCAGCTGCGCTGATAACTGACCAGCCGCTGCCTCTCTGGTAGTCACTCTTTTTATGCTCTGGTCTCTACGGCAGTATTTATGTTCATATCGATTATTTTTGGTGTTTTTGAAATGATGTTTTATGCGTGACTCGATTGGTATCTGTAGTCAACATCGAAACTGTTAGTTGAATGTGATTAGCATTGTTCGAAAAGGAGCCAATTGTTGTATAACTTTATAACTGTTGTATGTTCTTGAATAACTTCATGGCTTATCTTTACTTGACCATACTAACATATTTAGTCCATTTGTCACGCTGAATAAATGACTCCTTCATAAAAAACCTTTTTCAATAAAAATGTATAGTATTTCAAGTAATCGAAAAATTGAACTCCACTGTTTATTATAAAATTGTTCTAAAACAGTTATAAACTTTTCAACATATTTAAATACTGTGAGAATATGTCATGTCTTTTGTCAAGATGATATCCCTAGTTATCACCTGTCCATCGCGGTGTAACACCATATCCCAGTTGGTTGGATTGAGAGACAGGCTTTGCAACATCCTCTTGTCTGTACCATCATTTTACTTTGCTAGGGGTTTGAAGAGGAAGGCTGATTGGTTAGACGGAGAACAAGACGAACCCTCAAACAAGATAGCAAAGATAATAATTAGGAAGAAGAGACGCAATCTACCATATTATTATTAATATTTTATTAGTTTCATCGTTAATCAAGATTTTGCTATTGCTCTATATTCGTCATTTGTAGTCCATGTATTCAGGCATCTTCATTACTATTTATACACATTTAGGTCTGTATCCTTAATAATAAAAAGTACCATCAAGTCATCACGTCATCCCGTCAAGTCATCACATACTTTTGTTGAATATGTACTAGCTGCTTAACAATATAACTTTTGAGGAGCTACTGTATTAGTTGTCATTAGCAAATTGTTCAGTTTTCATGTTGATTGCTATCTCTGAATCGTCAAGATGACCAACATTATCATTCAACTTGTGCTAGAATTATCTGACTGTAATGAAGAACTTATATTCATAGGAATAATCAATGTTCAATATTGAACTTGTGAATTGCAGGCACGCACATATTTTGCACCATTTTGTTTTTTCAACAATCAAAATACTTAGTAAACAATAAGTTGCACATCGCACAATATTTTATCAGCTTCAACATTTCCTGCTTGCAGTTGCATAATAGTTCCCATAATCTCGAGTTACATAATAAAATATGGAGATGTGCAATACAAGGTGGAATGAGTATTGAATGTTGGATTAGCGACATGGCATTCATAGCAACCTACATTTGAAGCAGTACAAATACTGGTTATTCAAGAACAAAATTGTGGCAAAAGTATAGGATGCTGTTTTGCTAGTAAATGCGGAACTAATATTAGGTACTGGTTGTGGTCATAAACTGGCAAACTGACAAATAAAATAACATTTTTTATTCAACCATTTACAGTGAATTTAGTAGTAGTGCTCTGCTAAACAATGTGAAATCAAATGCTGTGCTTGGTGCACTCCATGTCACCAATGATATACAGCCCCCTTCCTATGGTGGCTGTATATCATTGATGTCACTTCCCAAGCTTCATGAACACCGTATTCCATTTCTTGCCCTTCCGACAGCCTAGCATATTCATTTCTTTTTGGTGATATGAGAGCGAATGACGTTTGTTTCTGGATAGTTGGACTCGAATTTAGGTTAATATCACTAGATAGGAAGGGGCTGTCATTAGCTTCCCAACCATCGCACCTGTAATGCTATGAAGCATCATGAGAACAGGCAGATGGGAGTTTCTAAATGCTCATATAAATAATTCCCTATGAACTCTGCTGGTATTCAGGATCTCAACGCAGTAGACAAAGGTATCTTTTTATTTGATTCGCTTAGAAAACCGTTCATGATGAGTTAAACTTACCTGAATTTAGTGTCCTTTCAATTTTTCTGTGCATTTATTCTAAATGTTAGTTTTCACTAGCCCAGTTTGTTTCTTTTAGAATCATGAGAGCTTCCATCGTCCTTATTGTGGTCGTAGGCTTGTTAGCCGCAGGCCAAGCTAATGTTTTGGATGACCTCAAGGAGAAGGCAACTGCTGTTGCAACAGGAGTTCTTGATGACCTGAAAAGTAAGTATAGAGTGATACTCTCACAGATATTCATTGTATTACGCTGTCAAGACTTTTGATAAAATCTGTATTTCATGACAAGCAATATAGACCTAGTTTTTTTATTTATAATTGTCTCAGAGGCACCACATGAAAGCTTTCTCTCCACTATCGTGATGCAGTCATGCTACATATGACTTTTTGATGTCCTTCTTTTCTAGTGCTGTGAAAGTTTTTAAGCAAAGGTATCACTGAAAGATAAGACCTAGCCTGGATTGTGGTAACAAATTTTCATTTAAAAACTACCTTTGAAAACTCCTTGTTCAAGAGATGACAACTCCTTTAGTACTGAAAGCCATATTAGATGGGCCAATTCCAACAAAAATAAAATATAAACTTTAAACGTAAAAGCTATAAGTACTTTTTTATATTTTTTACTTTGAAACAATTCACTTAAAAA
The DNA here is from genome assembly GCF_963576615.1 of Watersipora subatra. Classification (NCBI taxonomy): domain Eukaryota; kingdom Metazoa; phylum Bryozoa; class Gymnolaemata; order Cheilostomatida; family Watersiporidae; genus Watersipora; species Watersipora subatra. Next base: position 58,405,647 of record NC_088714.1, on the reverse strand, counting down.
GCTCACGATTTTCTACATAGTAACAATGTTTTGATAAAAAAAACGAGACTTCCTGAAAACAAGCCCTATGATCACGTTTTTTAGAAGAAAAAAATAGCCACTCTATTCTTGCTGCAACTCACTAGTCGTGGTGACTAGCTTAGAGATATTCAAGATAGCATTAGCCATACTGTTTATTAATATATTGTATAGACGCTGCCACCAGTATTCTGGGCGATTTGATCGGAAAGCTTGGAAAACGAGAGGTTGGGACCTTCCTTCCACACTTGAAGTCCATGAATGAAAAAGTATGACTTTGACATGTCTATTCTGTTTTAAGGTTCTAGAATATTCCATTACCAGCATTGAACTGCTTATTTTTTAATTACTAGTACCTGAAGATGTTATTGTCTCTTTTAGCTGTTCTAGAATATTCCATAGCAACTATTACAATTATTGAACTGGGTATTTTTTAGACTGTTATTAATATTGTCTGTTTTAGCTGCATGAGCTGTTCGACAATGGCAAGCACCTTGCAGCATCCGCCTTCGGAAAGGCAATGGACAAACTCAAAGAGATTTCTCAGAAGTTCCATGAGAGACTCGCCTCATTAACGGTAGAAAATGTTTTCCCAAAATTAGGCCTAGCTCAAATGCACACAATCTATTTTTCATAATAACTAACCCGTTGTCATCACAGTACGCGCAACCTGTTTGCCCCTGTTTAGGATGCCAAGGATGTGAATGATGCAGTTGATGATGTTGTGGCTGAGCACCATGTAGAACAGAAGAGATTCTTGCTCGACACAATCCAGAAGGCCAAGGAAAAACTTGCCGAAGTCGTACAATCACTCAAGGATACTCTTTCAGGCGTATGTATATAAATATGGCTGTACCATTCATCTCTATTAGCCAGCTAATTTAACTTCTTTAACTACTAAAATTTGCTTCACAAAAATTACGCCAGGGAAGTATTGAGAGGTAGCTCAAACCCTAGCGTCATATGATATTTAATTTTATTGAAAACACCATGGGTTTTATTACCTGCTAATTGGCTAAGTGAGTTGGTTTAATCTGATTCTCTGCAAGCAATATTAGGGAACTATAAGTTAGTGGAAGATTTGGTTATCAAAAGTGATTTAATGTTGACTAAGTTCGATCAACTGAGGAGTGAACTATTTACAGTACAACAATAATTTTATTGTCAAAAATTTATTTTTCATAGGCAAAGAGAAAGCAACTTCACTCTACAGCTACTGTTTCATGTCATTGCTGTAGTCTTATATTCTCATTCATGTTGTAGGGAGTAGCAAAGAGAACCACCCTCAGCGAGCATCTGCAGAACATTGGTACTGCCATCAGCTCCGCAGTCTCTCCATTCAAAGATGTAAGTTAAGACATCTGGTATTATAGTAGTTTAACATTCATACGACATTGCTTGTTTAGAGCACCTGCCAACAGCTGTCATGCCCCTTATTACTGCAGTTTGTGGTCTCTAAGGCTAGTAAGTTTTGTCCTTATGCAATTCTCGAGTACTCACTCTACAGATTAAGGAAGAGTTTTTTACTTGTTGCAGCTCTATTTATGAGAGCCTCATCTCTGCTCTTGATTCAGTTTTTTGGGATTGTGTTGCCAGTCATTTTCATTAAGTTGTAAAGTTTGCTGTCAATTAGCCACCGCCCTTGTAGATTGTTGCTGGACTCGGAAACACACTCAAGGGACACTTTAGCAACTTGGTTGACACTGTCAAGGGACACGTCAATGCCCTCAAGGGAAAACTCTCTGGCCATGTTGAGGACTTGAAGACCCATGGAAATGCCCTTCTCGAGCACGGAAAGAATGCTCTTGGAGCTCTTTCAGAGGCTGTTTCTGACATTCTCAGTGAGTTTCATGCATCCTCTGTATCATGCTCAAAGTGAAGGATTGACTAGACAATCTGCTTATATAGCATAACGTTAAATATGACATGTAAAGCTATGTGCTGCTTTATTTTAAGTCTTACAATATTTTCACAGGGAATTAAACTCTCCCTTCATCATTTCAAGGTCAAGTCAGCGTCAGTCGTAATTTTATAGCCAATCAGGTTAATATATCACATTTCTCAGTTGTAGTTGTTTCAGAGCACTGCCCATGTCTTAGAGTTAGTCTTAAATCTGGTTTTACTTGTACATAAAATTATTATTAACTCGCTGACTTTTGGCAGCGATCGACTGAATCGCTATAACAACTTATGCCAGCAGTAATAAGTCTTCTGAATTGTTACAGAACAAACCCTCAGCAATGCTCAGCCAGCCATTGATGGAATCGGCAACACTATCAACAGCGCTGTCGACACCATTGGAAAGCATTTCACCGGAGCTGACCAAACTAACTAACTTTATATTGTATATTTTGATGAATAAAAATAAAATATAACAAAACATAGATGGCTTTGTGTTTCATTGCTCCAAATGCTACAAAATAAATGAATACACTTGTTTTACATGTACTATAGAAAACTATGAAGCATCACCATATTTCATCATATTAATGCACATTTACTATAGGAATTGCACTTTAAACAACTTGTAAAACATAGAGGTAGGGAAGGCAATCTTCTTTCAGAAAGTAACTTGCGTAATCAATAAAAAAACAGTATAAGTAAAACAGCAAGCAAATGCATGGAGTAATCTTTATTGTAATCAAAAACAGAGTAGGAGCCAACGAGCATGCAAATTACATCACTTCTACGTCCTGATTGGCTAACTTTATGAGAGGCTTCTGTATATAATATTATGTATATACAGTATATATGTATTATGGCTTACTTTATGTAAATAATATTAAATATTATATACATGCAGTCCGGTCAACAAAGGGTTCACTAATGATCAACTATAGCCAATCGATAGTCAATTGTAGGAGTCAGTTAAATTGGTCAACTGGTGGTCACATCTAGTAGTCACCCAATGGTCAACAAAGATTATACATGTACACTATAATGATCAACTAGCATAATGATTAGCTAAAATAATGATAAACTAATGGTCAGCTATGGTAGTCAACTGCGAGGGGTGTTTGGGGGCAGTTGGGGGGCCAACAATTGCTAACTAAGCTTTTTTGTTAAAAATTATGAACAGGTCAAAACAAACTTCAGTTTTCTGCTTTCACATGGTGAGATGGAGAACCTTCTGAACCACTGATCACCCACATGATTCTACCAAATATACCTGACCTTCAGAAGCTTTTTACTTCTGACATGACATTGAATGTAATCAGATATTGGTAAACAGTTTCCTCTCCTCCAAACTGTAATCAGTGATTTCTTTCAAACTCTTTGAATTCAATTTGATGCATTCGATAGATTATCATCATATAACTTATCAATTTGCAGATTTATAGCATATTGTTTGGTAGCATCCTTTGCAGTAATTCGATCTTACAATTTATCAGCGCTTGTAAATCCTCTTCTATTGCGCATAAAAACTAGTTTTGACTGCAAGCTGTAGCGAACATGTCAATGAGTGCAATGAGCACTTATGGAACAACATTGTTAAATACAGATATAAAATGAAAATGTCTTCAATTTTAGATGAAAATAAAAATTAAAAGCTCTACCAAATTGCAAAGAAGGACACAGGCTATAATATGTTAAACATGTTAATATTGTGTTAACATATTAACATGTTAATATATATATAATTATATATATATATAATTGTTTCCTCCCCATGGTTAACCCGTATGGGTGGTAATTTCTGCTCCAACTCGCGCCTCCTACCAGAGACCTGGGAGTTTGGGCATTCGCCTCAAGATCTTAGCTGTTCCCAATAGCGCACTTTTCTGCAACTCACCTGAGTTGATTGCTGTCGGTATTTGGGCAAGCCACATTTTATGCACCAGTGTTATTGCGCTCGGTGCCCCAATGACTACTTGGATTACAGTTGTTCTTACATCCCAGCATTTTTCAATCTCGTCTCCAAGAGGGAGATATTTTTCTACCTTTTCTTTTTCTTTGCTGGCTATATTGTAGTCATTGGGTACTGCTATATCTATTATAGTAGCCTTCTTGTTCTCCTTGTCCACCACCACTATATCTGGTTGGTTTGCTAGGACATGCTTGTCAGTCCGGATGTAGAAGTCCCAGAGAATCTTAGCGCGGTCATTTTCATTGACCTTACCAGGAGCTTCTCACCAGTGTTGTGGTTTATTAAGGCCATACTCATCACATAGACTTCTAAGTTGCCTTGTTGGAAGCACTTGCTCCTGGGCTGCCATGATTAGCGACTCTGTATTGGCCGTTAGGTTTCTTTTGTTCAGCCACATATATGTCTGGTGAAGATTGCCAACCTTAGATATTTGTCGGTGGTAGGCACCATGAAGAGGTTTCATGTGCCAGTCAGTTTCCTCATCATCACTGCGAAGCTCCATTGTCAGAGCAGCCGATTGAAATTCAGCTAGCAACTTATCTGAAGTGGCCATAGAGGCTGCATAGGCTTTGATGCTTTGTTCTTCCTCCTTCACTGTCTGCTGTACACTTTTGAGTCCCCTACCGCCATCTTTCCTATCGAGATACAATGTAGTAGTATCAGATTTTGGGTAGAGTGCTCCATGCATGGTCAGCAGTTTACGAGTTGCTATATCTGTTTCCTTGATGGTTTCCTCAGCCCACTTTATTGTGCCTGCTGGATATCTTATTACTGGCAGTGCGTAGGTATTTATTGCCATGACTTGGTTCTTGGCATTGAGCTGGCTCCGTAGGACCTGCCGAAGGCGTTTCTTGTATTCAGTAATGGCTTTGTGACGTACCTCGGCTTCATGGTTGATGTTGCTTTGCATAATCCCCAAGTACTTGTACCCTTCTTCTATATCTTTGATGGTACCATTTGGCATTCTTAGGCCATCTGTGAGCATAGAATGGCCTTTCTTAAGAATTAGCCTTCCACATTTCTCAATACCGAAGGTCATTCCGATGTCCTTGCTGTATACCTGAGTGAGGTGTATTAGCGAATCAATGTACCTTTCTTTGTTAGCGTACAGCTTGATGTCATCCATGTAGAAGAGGTGGTTTATCTTGGTGCCACTCTTAAACTGGTACCCATATTGAGTCCTCTCCAGCATATTGCTTAGAGGGTTTGGGCATATGCAGAAGAGCAGTGGTGATAAGGAGTCACCTTGATAGATGCCTCACTTAATTTTTACACTCGCCAGCTTTTTGCCATTAGCCTCCAGTTCCGTCTTCCATTTGGTCATTGACCTCTTGATGAATGCCACAAGAGCAGGGTGAATATTGTACATACTGAGGCACTCAAGTATCCAACTATGGGGAATTGAGTGATAGGCCTTGTTGTAGTCGATCCAAGCCATGGCAAGATTGGTATGCCTTATCCTGCTGTCTTGATAGACCGTCTGATCCACCAGTAACTGATGTTTGGCTCCTCGGGTGTTGCGCCCAATTCCTTTCTGAGCACTGGTCATATAGTGACTCATGTGCTCTTCCAGTTTGTCTACAACTATTCCTGAGAGGAGTTTCCAGGTGGTGGGCAAGCACGTTATTGGTCGATAGTTCTTGGGAATCGGCCCCTGCTTTGGATCTTTTATCAGAAGTACAGTTCGTCCTTTGGTCAGCCATTCCGAATGGTCGCCTTATTTTATTAGGCATTCCATCTGCTTAGCCATTCTAGTGTGAAGTGATGTAAATTTCTTCAACCAGAAGGCTTGAATCATGTCATGGCCAGGTGCTGCTCAGTTCTTCATACGCTGCACTCTGCACTTGATGTCCACTTTGCTGATGGTGAGTCCTTGCTGAGCCACAGTGTGTTGGTGGCTCTCTTTAAGCCTCTTCAGCCAATTTGCAGTGGTGTTATGAGTAGTCTCTTTCTCCCAGTTGTCCTTCCAGAACTTTGAGGTGCTGGATCGGGGAGGATCTGACATTGGCCTCCGCAGTTTACCTTTGAACTGGGAATACACTTTAAATGGATTATTGATGAACAGTTTGTTCATTTTCTTGTTATCCCACTTTTTGGTGTACCGCTTCAGTCGTGCTGAGAGTGCTACTAGCTGCTGTTTGGCAGATTCTAGAGCTTTTATTGTGGCTTCCCTTTTTGGACGCTCCAAACTGTAGTTAGATCTCTCACTGAGCCTACTAACTTTCTTGCGCAAGTCCTTGATCTTATTTTGTAGCCTCAGCTGCCAAGATGGAATGAATTGAAGCCTTGTTGACAGTGGCTTAATATCCATCTCCTCCAAGACGACGGTTGTCATACTGTAGATTAGGGCATTAGTCTCACTGATCGATCCAGTTGAGATCGACTCCAGTGCCAAGTTATATATATAACTATATATATATATTTATATATATATATATTGGGACTTCTACATCCGGACTGACAAGCATGTCCTAGCAAACCAACCAGATATAGTGGTGGTGGACAAGGAGAACAAGAAGGCTACTATAATAGATATAGCAGTACCCAATGACTACAATATAGCCAGCAAAGAAAAAGAAAAGGTAGAGAAATATCTCCCTCTTGGAGAAGAGATTGAAAAATGCTGGGATGTAGGAACAACTGTAATCCCAGTAGTCATTGGGGCACTGGGCGCAATAACACCGGCGCATAAAATTTGGCTTGCCCAAATACCAACAACAATCAACTCAGGTGAGTTGCAGAAAAGTGCGCCATTGGGAACAGCTAAGATCTTGAGGCGAGTGCTCAAACTCCCAGGTCTCTGGTAGGAGACTCGAGTTAGAGCAGAAGTTACCACCCACATGGGTTATCCGGGGTGAGAAAACAAATTATATATATATATATATATATATATATATATATATGCTTCTGCACTCGTCAATTGACTTACGTTATATCTGCTTTATATATGCTAGCGAAATGCTCTGCTTTGCATTGATATTAAAAATCTGATTATAAACAGTGATAGCAATGCCACATTTATAAACTCAGCTTATAAACAATGCCACTTGTCATTAGCCTGGCACATTGCCAATGGCTAATTTAAGTAAGCCTGTACCAATACATAGAATTTTCTACCACATAGCGACATATATCGTCTAATGAATCTATAAAGCTCTTGTGGTGTAATTGGTAAGAAATTTGACTGGTGAAAGGGAGGTTCCAGGATCATATCTTTTGAGATACGGATTCTTCATTTCAAGATTTTAATAGCTATACCTGGGCATACCGAAAGATATACAAACTTTGAGATTTATACATATAGTAGGCGCTCCTACAATGGAAATAATTCGTTCTAGGGACGTTTACGTTATACGAAATTTACATTATAAAAACAGTGAAATACATGTAAATTGCCTAATCTGTTCCAAGATCTTTCGAAACTCAGCCCTTTGGCTATGCAAAAAGGAAAAACTTGACCTAACTCTTTCAATTTGCGGGCTGTATCATAACTGCAGTATTATTGGTTGGCATCGACAACTTTTCTCTTTTTTATGATAAATCTGTCGGGTTTTATAGACCATGTTTGGGGTACTTTTAAAATAAGTTAATGGAGAGCGCACACCTTCGACGTTCATTTACAACAATCTGCTTATTTTTTCTAAACAGCAAAGTCTATTCAGCAAAGTAAGACTAATAACCAATATTTTATACGTCTACCAGCAAAACAAAATAATTCACAAAAAGTGGTACTACCTGTTCCTGTTCGTTGTCTATCTGTATCCAGGGGTCAAGGTTAGGATTAATGAGAAATTTCTACAATACTCCAACTTGATACATTAGGATTGGTGGACCGACGATATAACACCTACACCAAACGATTGCCTTTTTAATTATGAGCACCTGCGCAGCTATCCTAGTTTTTGTTTTGTCAACACATCTGACGATTTATCGTGATAAACTAGATTGTTGCAAAAGTTGTATAAATAATAAATATAGATTTATATAAATAAATATAAAATGTATATATCCATATATATATAATCACAAATAACAAGAAACATAGAGAAGATTTTGAATTCTATAAATAGCATGCAAATTTAACTGTTCATAAGAATTCTTGTTAATTTCTGCAACACTGAGTTACATAGAGTTACACAGTAACATAGAGTTACATACCTAGACTTGGTTTTGACATAAGAATTGCCTTTTTCTGATTATAATATAACTTTCAAGGCAACTACCAACTGTTTGAAGCTTCAGAATGATTCAGAGTTACCTTGGCACAATCTACCAAAGGATTTTGTGGCAATCTATTTGAAGCATCTGAGCCGGAGCCAATATCTGTAACCCTATGGAATCTAGTCTCCTTGGAGAGTGCAACTCTGGTTCTTATAGAAGTTATTAGTGTGATAACTCATAGAGCATGTGTAGTGTATGTTGCTAAGGCTATGAGAGGAGTGATGATAAAAAGGGTATGAGAAATAGCAGATGGTATACTATTGCTCACCAACTTTGGCAGTTAAGTGGAAGAACCTTCAAAGAATAGACTTCAGAGTCCGAGGTTTTGAATCCGGTCAGTCATCTCCATCGTAAATATTATTCTTCGAACCTGATTAGTTAGTTAACTCAACTAGACAGATGTCAAGTTTGACTATAGTCATTTTTTTAATGTTCTTGTCGGCTGAGAGTTAGGTGCTCATGTGGTGGCCGTAGTTAGACATTACCGGCTACACTTTAGGAAAAAACTTATAATTTATTTTAGTAATCTTCCGTAGCAGTAGTTGTATGTATATCTGGCAGTATTTAATTGTTTATTATTGTCTTCCTTGTGTATTAAATAATGTCTCGCCACAATTTATGCAATAGTATCAATTTCCTTGTATATTAAATAACACCTTACCACGACTTATGTAATCGCCATCAAAAGTTTGACCACACTTTACGTAATACTTGTTGTTGTTATAGACCAACCATATAAAAGGCTGGCACTTTTTCTAAGACGGCGGAGAAGCCCTTGGCTGCGATTGTGTCTGTTATATACAAATATATACTAAGGCACTCTGCTCTTATGCGTGATTATTTCGGAGCCTGAAAAAGGGGAATTAGCTAGTGTACTGTGAAACACGGGCATCGTTTTTTACACAAGATGATTCAATCAGCATTTTGAACCAACTTTTTTCCATTTAAATCTGGAGTCTCCAAAAATTACTCAGCAACTGATTTTATTTAAATCCGCCAACTGCAATTTTGGGGTTGTAGTACGAATCACTAGTTTTGTCAACTACGATATATTCTGACTCTACTTGCAGCTTTCTAGAAACACAATGAAGGGCGTTTGGTCAGTCTTTGCAGCTGTTTTGCTGTTAAGTCTTTCAAGGTCATCTAAAGGTAAGGACTGGTTTAGTGTAATACTCGCTTTAGACAATGTTCATCAAAATTCAAAGGTTGAAAACATTGGTAAAGCATAGTCTGTCAATAATAATCATGCTAAGAATATGTACTGTGTAGCCAATCAAGATATTACATCTGACTAATATTAAAATTGGCTGTTGTAAGAAATGGCCCTTTCTTATTTAGAATCTGACTTAGCTTAAACACTCTTTTTGGTGGAACATAAGTCGATCATTCGTTCTTCTTGTATAAAAGGGTATTTACTTTTGGGTAACATATTATGGAGGCAAGCTTTAATTTGCAAGTTTTGTTTCTGAGATTTAATAAGTTGTTAACAAGTTTGAGGTGATCTATTTATAACACATTCCACATTTGTACCAGACTCTATTTGTACCACACATTATTGTAGTAGAGTAGGTAAGGTACAGTGTTGAGAACTTGTAACTATTTTAATTAATAATGATAGGCCTAATCTACTTTCATTATCTAATGCGTGATATGTAATACGTAATATGTGATATGTAATACATAATACGTGCTGACCATCAGTCAGACATTGACTGATATTCGCCCAATTTTTTAAATATTTTGAAAAAAATGTGGTGAAATCTGTGTTACAATTTGTATCGGCATCGATAGTAATGAATCCCATTTTATTATTGTATGTGTGTGCGTGTGTGTGTATGGTGTGTGCGCGCGTGAGAGTATGCGTGCATGCGCATATGGTGTGCACATGTGTGAGTGGGTGCGCATGTCTGCGTGGTTCGCGTGTCTGTGTTTATCATTGTGTGTTAGTCTGTGTAAACACTATGCATTTCTGCATTTTTTGGCTGATTATATCCAGACTTCACATTCATATACTCCATGCTTTTTGCCAGAGTGCTAAAAATATTTGGCTTCAAACCTCTCTCTGGTTCCTAAGAACCAACCTCTCGAGCATTCACCTGCTGACTGTCTGATTAAAAAGTAAAATAATCTTAGGCATCACCATATTTACTGTTAGTACTTACTTACTTAGTAGGCCTACATACTTAGTACTTACAGACCTTACTTATTGCTAGTATGAAATAACTTACTTGTAACATTCAAAGTTTCTCAACTTATTAAAACTCAAAGAAGGCCACTATGAGCTAATGATAAGCTTTTGTATCAACAATAGTCATATATGTACGTTACGTACGTACATGTTTTATAAGGCAGTGAATGATTTTGTTATACTTTTATCTGTTTTATCGATACCTTGTTGTTTTCTTGTAACTTATTTTTACATTCTACATTTTACATAGCAGTTCTTAGCACCCAAACACAATCTCTCTATGCGTTCGCTCTTTACGTTATCCCTACTGTGATTCTGGCCTATGACTTGGCCTATGATCTTGACCTTGACTATACCAAGGCTATTTTCATGTCACACCTTTTTCAATAGGCTAACAACATCTACGGTAATAAGAAAACAGAGGTATTTAAGAACAGAGGCTAAAATCAAGTGCCTGGTCAAATTAATTAGGCTGGTCAATAAAATGTATTCTCCTCTTTTACTCTACAAAAGTTGACTTAAAATGCTGTTTTACTTCCTAGAATTGCCCTACCCTGCTGATATTCTATGTTGAAAATATAAAGTGAAAAAATGAAAATAGCCTTAGATCTTTCTATTTTTGATAAGGCTTGGCTATGACAAGCTCTATGATAAATAGAAAGACCACATCTGCAATTCAAGCCATAGTATCGAGCACAATATTCGAAATTTTTGCCGAAAAGATTTGCTCAAGAAAATATGTTATAATGGATTGACAAACATTCAAACAAACATTTGACTTCATTGTTTATGCTTTGATTTTTTTATTTTTTTTATTTTTGCAGTAGACTACTTAAAATGTAGTAGTACTTAAATGTATAGCTTACAATAATCATGCATATTGTGGAGGACCGGGACATACCTGTGTACTATTTACTGCACTCATATATATATCCGCACTATCATTTAACCGAACCTCTCGAACTTCCTTTATTGCATACTTGAACTGCCTTTTTATTATTATATAACTGTATTACTGAACTGCTTTTTTATTATATAACTGTATTACTGAACTGCCTTTCTGTTACATAACCATCCTGTTATATCTGGCATATCCTTTGTGATATAAATAGATCAGTAGGCGGAGTTAAACGATAGGCGCTGGCTATATAAGCCAGCGCGGTAGACAGGCAGGGTGTGCTTGATTCCACTCATACTTGTGCATACTTGTATTGAAGACATCATTAATAAACTGCTATACACTCATACGAACCGCTTCTATTGACGCCTGCCTGGTTGGCTCACCGATTGTACAAGCAGGCTCAGTACAACCAACAGACGGAACTGCCAGGGTGATTCTAAGAAGGCTAGGAGGCGATCCACGGCCTTGTCTAGACTCGATCGGGTGTGCCATGGCACAAGAGATCCAGTCTTAAGACCAGCCATTAGTGGATCCAGACTAGCCTGAGATAGAGATCCAGAGGCAGGCCGGGGGTTTGGTTTCGGAGCAAGCCTGACTACTAGGTTCTTGTCTTGGACTGACTTGACCGCCACAGGCAGGTCAATCAGGCCTCGGACAAGGTCAGCCAGTAGCCCAGGTTGCGACTCCCTTGTTAGGAAGTAAAGCTGACTCAGCTACCGGAGTCAGATCCTTTACACTGGTGGCAGCAGTGGGATTTGCTTAACCCACAACAGGACGACTAACGGGGACCAAAAAGACGACGCAGGTATGACCAGACGGGCTCGCAGCGCGGAAAGACCGGAAGCTCTCCGAGAGGAGGGACTAGGGGGTCTAGAGCGACTGACGGGTGTCTTGGAAAGACTGCTCGTCAACCAGGGAACACAGGGACCCCCTGCACCAAGAGAAACATTCAGAGCCCCAGAATATGACGGAAATAGCGATGTAGAGGCCTTCATCAGGCAGTTCAACGATGTAGCCGTTGCAAATGACTGGGGGCCAGGGTCCGCGCTGTTACACATCCGAGAGAGACTGTGAGGGCAGGCTAAGGACTGTGGACACGGGCAGACCATACACGGCGTATTTAACAACCTCCGGGCCAGGTTTGGACTGACACCCAAAGAAGCCAGAGCCAAACTGCAGGGCCTAAAAAAGGACCAGCAAGCAACGCTATTTGAGCACGCCACCCAAATAGAGAAGCTGACCGACATCGCGTTTGGGGAAATGTCAGATCGCCTGAAAGAGGAGATGGCCGTGGACACGTTCTGTGGTACGCTGGGCAATGTTTATTTGCAGCGACATCTGCTAGCGGTGCCTACTCCTACGTTGGAGGCAGCCGTGAGAGCAGGGAACGAGTACTTACAGGTTCGACTTAGTATAGCGTCTCACCAAGCCCAACCCTTCAGGTCGGACGTCAGGGCAGTCCAGCCAGACGAGACAGGACAGGGCGAGGGAGAACGGGGCCCCGAAGAGCCGATTGTGGTGGCTAGGACTACCCCGAATACCCTCGAGCTGCTGTTGACCTCGGTGACGGACCTAGCCAAAGAAGTGGCCAAGTTAAAATTGTATATCCATCGACCGCAGTCTATTACAGAAAGCGGGACCAAGAAAAAGGAAATGGCGAGATGCTGGGGGTGCGACCAGGAAGGCCACCAGAGGAGAAGTTGTCCGCGGAGGCAGGCAAATCAGAGGACACCCTATAGGCAGGACCAGGGAAACGCCTACGGCCCGCAGCAGTAGGTCTACCTGCTGGCTGCACAAGGGCACCCGGACACGAAAAACACAGACAACGTAACAATACAAGTCGAAGGGAATCTGGGGCTGATCCGGAGGGTTGGCAGCATCCGACTAAAACGGCGGCACCGGTCAAGAGACCCCCGGTAGAAACGATTCCCGTCTACAACCCATACCAAAGTCTATGGGAACTGGACGAGGAGGAAGAGGGATGCGAGGCGAGCCCCCGGGACTCACCGCGGGCGGCCAAACAGGCGCAGCGGCAGTACCTCTACCAGATTCAGAGACTGGACGAGAAACGAAGAGTTTATGGACGTACCAGAGAACCAGAGAGGCCAGGGCGGAAGGGAGGTCCCACTAGGGCCGAGCACCCCGAGCGATCTGGACAGCAAGGGTCGGGACAGAGAGCGGATTCAGTGGTAACTGAAGCTCTCGAGAGACCAACGCTGTACAGATCAGGAAGAAGGGAGCTTGCGACCCAGATGGAACCCCGCCGTAAGCCTAGACAGGTTAGGTCAGAGAGAGATGGCCCCACCGGTGCTGATCCGTTCAGGAGATCCGTATCAACCGGATCGGGATGGAACGAGAACCCAGCAATGGCGGAGCATCTCCAGAGACCGGAGTACCATAGACCCAGAGACGAAAAGGGCTGGAATGAAGCCGAACCCCCGACACGGGGGCCGACCCGAGGCGGCCATCTCCGAGGAGGGAAACTAGGCCAACCCACGAGTCCGGTGTCGGGTCCGACAGGCCGGTACGGGGAGAGCACAAGGCCAGCTACTCCCGAGGAAAGCCTGGAGGACCAGCTCAAAAAGAGTCCACCACCAGACAGGCCTAGGGGACGTCCGAGGAGGAAAAAATCGGAAGAGATGCTTGATACCGCCGCAACGGGGGAAGGGTTGCCAAGGATTGGAGCCTTGGAAAAACCCCATAGGTCGAGCTACTTCCTACCGGGAAAGGTAGAGAGGCAAGACCTCCTGTTCCTCATAGACACCGGCTGCAACACTAACCTACTCTCCAAAAAGGTGTTCGACAGAATGCCGGAGCGAGTGAGGGTGCAGTTAGAAGAGAATGACCGGTACGGACTCATGGCAGATGGTAGCAAGCTCCAGTTTTATGGACTGATAAGGCTAACCGGAAGGATCAGGGACGTGGCTATAGAGGAGAACTTCCTCGTAAGCCAGATCAGCGAAGACGCTATTCTGGGTATGCCTTTCCTGATCTCCCACAAGTGTCAGATTGAATTCGGCCGACCCGTCATTTCCCTAGGGAATAGGCAACTTACTTGCACCGACAAATACGGGAGGATAATGGTGTCCAACGTTCACGCCTGGAAGAAAGTTACTATCCCTCCCTTGTCGGAGGTAAGAGTGATGGGGAAGATCTCCGCCAGAAATTACGTCCCGATGGGCTTGATAGAGGGCTCTGATCCACACATACCCGTGGCATGCAGCCTGAACAGGCCTGGAGAGGGGGGTGATGTCGCCATACGATGCCTGAACCCCGGACGTCAACCGATATAGTTGGGCGCCGGACACGTCATTGGCTCATACACGGCTGTGGAAGAAGAGGACATACAGACGGATCTCTGGTCTGGGCCGGAACACGGGACCCTCGACGAATCAGGAGTGGGATTTGCCACTGTAAGGACGGGGAAAGCCGTCCCGGGTCACCTGGTTGAGCTATATCGGCAGGCCCTCCCAGGATGCCGGCACGAAGGAGAGAAGCAGAGCCTGGCCCATCTTCTGACCAGGTACCAGGACGTGTTCAGCAAGTATGATGGCGACGGGGGAAGGACCGACCGAATCGCCCACAGCATACCCCTGATGGAGGGTGCCAGGCCGGTCAGACAACCCCCCCACCGGTTGGGACCCCTCAAGGAGGCAGAAGCGGATAAACAAGTACAGGAACTACTGGAAAAGGGTTTGATCGAGCCTGCCAATGGGGCATGGAGTTCCCCGGTCGTCATGGTGAGGAAGAAGGATGGCGGATGGAGATTTTGTATTGATTATTGACAGCTAAATGCGGTCACCCAACAGGATGCGTACCCCATCCCTAGGATTGATGAAAGCCTGGACGCCCTGGCAGGAAGCCGATTTTTTAGTACATTGGATCTGACCAGTGGATACTGGCAAGTACCGTTAGGTCCGGACGCTCAAGAGAAATCCGCCTTTGCCACGAGAAGCGGGTTGTGGAAGTGGAAGGTACTGCCCTTCGGATTGACGTCGGCCCCCGCCACCTTCCAAAGACTGATGGAGTCTGTACTTCACGGGCTCCATTGGAAAACCCTCTTGCTATACTTGGACGACATCATCGTAATTGCTCCAGACTTCGAGACCCATTTGGCCCGTTTGGGAGAGGTCTTCCAGAGACTCGCCGCCGCGCAGCTGAAACTGAAGCCCTCTAAATGCGAGCTCCTCCAGAGGAAAGTGAGGTACCTTGGCCATGTGGTGAGCCCGGAAGGAGTGTCCACGGACCCAGAAAAGGTAAAAGCAGTGGCCGAATGGCAGACCCCTCGAAATATAAAGGAACTGCAGGCCTTCCTGGGGACCACAGGGTACTACCGACAGTACCTGCGAGATTACGCCACTATTGCCAAGCCACTCACGATCTTGACTAGCAAAGGGAAGCCTTGGAGGTGGGGAGAGGAAGAGCAGCAGGCATTCGAGACCCTCCGACAAGGCCTGATCTCGGCACCAGTGCTGGGGTACCCCAACCCAAAGAGTCAATATACTCTGGACACCGATGCCAGTAATGTGGGAGTGGGGGCCGTCCTGTCTCAGAACCAGGGGGGCAGGGAGACCGTAGTGGCATACTACAGCAAGACCCTCAGCCCAGCCGAACAAAATTACTGTGTAACGTGCCGAGAGCTCCTGGCAGTAGTAAAAGCCGTCAAGCACTTCCAGCCCTACTTGTATGGTCAACAGTTCGTGCTCCGCACGGACCATGCCTCCCTGAGATGGCTGTGTAGGAGGAGGGAGCCGTCGGCTCAAGTAGCTCGGTGGCTGGAGATTCTGTCAGAATTCTCGTACTTACTGGAACACCGATCAGGGGTCAAGCATGAGAATGCCGACGGCCTGAGTCGACAGGTCTGCCCAAACGACTGTCGACAGTGTATCCGAATAGAGGAGCGAGACGGGGGCCCTAGCAAACAGGCATTGCTGGAAGGAGAGTCCGACACCGTGGCCGCAATTAAGCTACCAGGAGACCGAAATTTCCGACAGCTGGTACAGAGCCAAATGGAAGGGACACAGGCCGTGGCCAGGATGTACTGGGCAGTAAAAAATGATCAAGAGCTACCAGAGGAGGAGCTGACTCTAGGGAGTAACGAGCTCCGGGTCCTACACAAGAGACGGGAGGCTCTGAGGTTATCCCCCAACGGCGTCCTGGAGGTTAGACTAACGACGGACAGCCACCCCAGATGGTGTACCCTATGTCCTCGGGCGGACCGGAGCCGGGTAATGTGGGACACGCACAGGCTTGCCCACGTGGGGGTTCACAAGACTGTAAAAAGATTACTGCTCAATTGGTATTGGCCGGGACTGAATGCCGACGTGAGACGACTCATCAAGACGTGTGAGATCTGTCAAGTGGCAAAAACCGGCGGGAATCACGCAACTAGGAGCAGACACCGATTGTACGCCGGGCGACCGTGGCAGAAGCTAGCGGTCGACCTGGTGGGACCAATGCCAGTGACTAACCGGGGGAACAAGTGGATCCTAGTGATTAGCGACCATTTCTCCAGATGGCAGGATGCAATAGCGATCCCGGATGCAACTGCCCCGGTGGTAGCCACAACCCTGGACGAAAGGGTGTTCTGTTATTTTGGCCTACTCGAGGAATTACACTCCGACCAAGGGGCTCAATTTGAGTTTAAACTCATGGGAGAATTATGTAGTCTATGGAACGTAGACAAAACACGGACTACACCATACCACCCCAAGGGGAATGGCATTGTAGAAAGAAACAATCGGAGCCTGGGAGATTCCTTAAAAGCCTTGCTCCTGCGCCATGGGCCTACAGAGTGGGACTTGTTGCTGCCACAGATAATGAGGGCTTTCCGGGGCACTCCCCACTCCGCCACAGGAGAAACCGCGAATTACATGATGATGGGCAGGGAACTGCGATTGCCAGACCAGCTCTCGGAACCCGTTGCAGTCACTGGCCAGGCGGTACAGCCCTACGTACTGGAACTGGCCAGCTGGCTGGAGGAAACGTATGAAATTCTCCGAGACCGCCAAATGAAAATCCGGGTGGAGGACGACGAAGAGCCCCCATCGTTTGGGACCGGTGACTTGGTGCTGCTGGTCAACAAGAGACGTAGACGAGGAGAAAACCCCAAGTTACAGCCCAAATATGTGGGACCCTATACAGTCACTTGGTGTAATCCCAACCATACGTACCAAGTAGAGAGACAAGGACAAATATCAGTACAAAACGAAGAGAGATTAAAACCATACTACGCGTGTCCAGAAGCCGATGGGAGGGCCCCGACCACCAAGGAACCCACCAGGAGGCCAAACATGAGAGGTGCCACTGGACGAAGAGAGAGGAGGCTGGAAGAGCTAAGGGAGATGCTGCCCGCAGTAGAGTACACTGGAAGGGATACTCCCCCCCCCCCCCCCCGCCAACACGGCAGGAGAGGATGGAACCTCCCCCGGATATGGACAGTAACACGTTCAGGAGACGACTTCTGGAGGTCCTGGCCAGAGAAAGAGGGTCTGCCTCGGGCAGTCACGATCCCACCGGAGGGGTTAGGGAGGCAACAGAGCAAACCGGTATATCCAACGCAGAACCAGAGGAACCAAATCTCGGGCCCTGTTCCGAACCCCCGGTGGAGCCCTCCGGACAGGATTTGACAGAAGGAGAGACAGACAATACCGCAGTCGATGAGACCTCCGACTCCGGGGTCACCGAACAAAGGGATCCGCCCCAACCCGAAGTTTCTACACCAGCACCAGCTGAAGAAGAGGTGCAAATGAACGCAGAACCAAGGAGAACAGAAAATGGTATGGGAGAAAGACGAGACGGGAGACCCCGGCGAATGGTGGGTCCTCCTATCAGATACGGCGAGACTGTGTGCCACCAAATCGACCCTGAAGAAGAAGGACCGGAAGCTAGAGAAAGACAGGCCGAACTCAGGGAACGGTATCAGTCTACCAAAGCTATGGTGGAACAACTGGAGACCTTGATAGAGAGGGAAGGTCTGAGGACGAACTTAGAATTGATGTCTCAATATACAATTCTAAAAGAGTCGGTTGCCGAACTAGAAGAGATGATGGCCGCAAGCCGCCATGGAGGAGAGCAACCAGATACAATCATACCTAACCGAAATATCCCGGGAAAGGGGACAGAGACGGAGACAGACGAAGAAAACCAAGCAGGAGAGGAACCATCCGGCAATGAAGGCCTTCGACAGCAGACTCCGAACGGCAGAACAATTCAGGAACAAGAGCACGGCAGGACCGGAAAGCGGCCATCTTGTGAAACTGAGACAGCCTCCAGTCACTTCAACCGTTGCGCACTAACGAATAACCAGCTCTCTCCACAAACCTATATCACGAATATGAGACCAACTTCAGATGAAACCAACGCCATCGAGGATCCAGAACTGCAGGAATTATTAACAGAATTGGATGAGATCCTGGAGGAAACTGAGATAACGGCAGGGAACCAAGACGTCGATCAGGTAAAACTACCTGGGAATAACATAGCCAAGAAAAATATTGCACCCATTGCCTATAAGGGAGCGAGGCCGGTAGAACCGGCGATAACCAATACCAGGATGGTGCAAATGGTAGGGAACAGGGCGCCCCAGGACAAAGCCAAGCCAAAACAGGCCAGGCAAAATTCTGAGGGCCAGAGTTTCCAAGTCAGGAGCGGAAGTAAACCACTCCAGGGTGGCCCTCCGCTAGAGACTAGCCAGAGGCACCAATTGGATACTCGACCACGACCAGGACCAGTACAAGCCTGCTCGATAAACCTACCAACGATTCCGGTCGATCAGAAAAAAGAGAACACACGGGCCCGGCGAGAAGAGTACAACCGTAGAGCAGGAAGAGAAGAGGACCGATACCAACGTTACATCCGGATGGCCGAGGAATGCCATATAGAAGCTCAGAGGTTGAGAACACAAGCGCGACGTTTCCACTGAGAACACTTAATTGTTCACCCCTGGCCAAACAATTGGGGGGGAGAGTGTGGAGGACCGGGACATACCTGTGTACTATTTACTGCACTCATATATATATCCGCACTATCATTTAACCGAACCTCTCGAACTTCCTTTATTGCATACTTGAACTGCCTTTTTATTATTATATAACTGTATTACTGAACTGCCTTTTTATTATATAACTGTATTACTGAACTGCCTTTCTGTTACATAACCATCCTGTTATATCTGGCATATCCTTTGTGATATAAATAGATCAGTAGGCGGAGTTAAACGATAGGCGCTGGCTATATAAGCCAGCGCGGTAGACAGGCAGGGTGTGCTTGATTCCACTCATACTTGTGCATACTTGTATTGAAGACATCATTAATAAACTGCTATACACTCATACGAACCGCTTCTATTGACGCCTGCCTGGTTGGCTCACCGATTGTACAAGCAGGCTCAGTACAACCAACAGACGGAACTGCCAGGGTGACTCTAAGAAGGCTAGGAGGCGATCCACGGCCTTGTCTAGACTCGATCGGGTGTGCCATGGCACAAGAGATCCAGTCTTAAGACCAGCCATTAGTGGATCCAGACTAGCCTGAGATAGAGATCCAGAGGCAGGCCGGGGGTTTGGTTTCGGAGCAAGCCTGACTACTAGGTTCTTGTCTTGGACTGACTTGACCGCCACAGGCAGGTCAATCAGGCCTCGGACAAGGTCAGCCAGTAGCCCAGGTTGCGACTCCCTTGTTAGGAAGTAAAGCTGACTCAGCTACCGGAGTCAGATCCTTTACAATATTTCCTATGATTGTAGCTCAACAGTCAAAAACACTACTCGTACCAGGCTCTGTCCTCACTGATGGAAAGACTGTATCGGCAGCGAAGCAAGAGTTCGCGCATGATGCCCAAATGCCAGCATCGGTACAAATAACAGTCGAAAATTATTGCCAGTGGCCGCTGTTCAACTTTGAAGGAAATTTGAAGGATGGTGAAGCAAAAGGTGCCATAGATATGGTTAAGGCTGGGGAGCGAGAATCAATCGTTGTGTATCACAGAAAGCGTAGATGGACACCACTCGCTCTGAAACACCCCAAAATAGCACTTTGGATGCATCGCTTTCCACAAGCACCCAGAGTATATGGAACCGGGTCTTTGGCTTTAGCTGGAGGAAAACGAGCAGTCGTGATGTGGTTAGTTTCAGATAAGAAGCAGAACACGCTTGCTGTCGGATTGATGAAAAATTCTAGTGAGATTAATGCTGACCAAATGTACAGTGGAAAGGGCTCCTTTAAAAGACACGTTTACAAAGATTCTGTCCAGCCTGTTACATATTGTGATAGCATGTTTTGTATTACTGGAACAATGTCAACTTCAAAAAATGCTAAGGTAAAAATTCAAGTCTTTCCGATTGACAGCTCCTTTATGATAAAAAAGGCACGTGATTACTTGAATCAGAAGAACGGAAATGCTGTTGTTGGGTTAAAACTGATCATAGTTTAAAGGTTTTCAAATAAATAAAACTGGTCTACGAACTTGAAATGTTTGTGATTTTGACATGGTGTGAGCAGATTAATCAAGGCTGGAGATTCTTGACAAAACCACTTACTAATTTGTATATTGTACCACTGATAAGATACAAAGCAATAAAATTGTAGACAAGAAAGTAGAGAATGAAGTACAACAACAGGTTTAACCCGGCTTTGAAATGTTTCAGAACTTTTGCACATCGAGCGATCAACTCTTTGAAAAATCCTGAAGCCCTAACTTGATGAGCCGCAATTAATTGCTAGTTACTTATTGGTTTCTTATGAACGGACGTTTTATCAGTGACCACAGATCAAATCTCTATATATCAATTCAATTCATTCTAAACTCTACTTCATATTTTTAAATCGGTGTTTATGGTGCTTTTATGTTGTATCAAATTTTCTCATAAAAATGCATTGTAATTCTTTTAATTCATTCTACAGTTCAAAAATCTTGGCTAATTTCTTAATAAATGGCACGTAACTACATTCAACAATAAAACAAAGGCATTATATATGTTGTTACAATTTTCAGTAAATGAGCGACACAACTTGCATGACTGAGCACTTGTATTATAATCACCCACTGAATGTACACAGTAAAAATTTATAAGAGAGCGGAGAAGAAGGTTATGTAATCACATAAAGAGAACTCAGTGGGAAGGTATTACACACAGTTACTCAAAGTACCTAATTAAACAAATAAGCAATAAAAATGCACTGAACTACAAAACTACCAACTACATACATGTATTTATTACTCACAGCTAATCCCAATCACAAAATGTAATAACCTATGTAAGGACTCAGGCAAGAGTAAGACAGCGCAATAAGACAAAAGACACAATTATAATATGACACATACACTCGATAAGACACTTTCAACAATAAGGCAGAAGACGCATTTACAATATGGCGAATACACTAAATTATGAATACATATAAATACAGTATACATATATATATGACAAGTATGTATGCGAAAGAGCAAAAAATTGTTGAATAAAGAAGTAACCAATAAAAGAGCATTTTGACTCTGACCTATTTTGAAGTTATGCAAATGAAAGTGCAAGAGAAGCGTTATGGAGAAGTAAAAGTAGAAGTAGAGATACACAGTAAAATAACTGGGAGTAAGTGAAGCTTAAATTATTTTAACTTAATTGTTTCTTCCTTATTATACATTTAACATTTTTATGTTGTTTTACTTTTTGCCTCTGGCGTTTTTCACGCCAGAGGTTACAAATGCTTTATCAATTTTTTCAATTCTTGTTGCATACAAGATAAGATACCCAAATGGTTAATAGCTGATGTATTTTTCATCCACTTACAGAAGCAAACACCATGAGATACAAGATAAAAAAACACTAAAAATTACATCAGATGAGTGCATCAAGCTTTACTCAAGGAATATTGCACAAACTTTATATTGCGCAAATATTACTCAAAATATTGCACATACACACACTCTCTCCATCTCTCTCTCCCTCTCTCCCTCTCTCTCCCCCTCTCTCCCCTCTCTCTCACAATTTCAACAAAGGCTTTTGGTTATTTAACATTGTGTTGAAGCATGACAGGTTTGCAGAAAACAGCTAGAATGTTCTAGAATTCATTTTTAATTTTTGATGTATCAACAAGAATGGCATGTAGAAATTCAAAAATTTTCCCTTGCTGAGATTTTCAGCAAACACATTCAAGAATTATCGCTTAAAAAATGAAATTTATGGGCCCATCCTATAAGTAGGTTGTTAAGGATTATATTAGCTCTGCCTGTAAAATGTTACAGATAGTTTCTTGAACTATTGTCACCTTTTCTAAAATGGCAATCAGAATAAGCCTCTGACTACCAATACAAAATTCCTCTCAGACATGGCTATAAAGCTAGCCTTATTGAGGACACAACTCCAGCCCTTTTAGGGATCGTTAGCAAAATGACAGATCAAGGCCCCGTCTTAAAGAGTATTAGTTAAGGCGGGTATTTACTCAGGCTACATAATAAATGAAGAGACAAAAATATGTGGGAAGTAGCAGAAGGTATGCTACTGCTTGCTTACTTTACTAGTCGAGCAGAACTCGTATACTGGAGACACAATCCAGAAGTCGTGGCCTTCTTGAAACCTGGTGAGTTATCCCTATCCTAGTTTTATTATACAGTTTTTAATTTTGAAACTGTTCTTAGTGACTTTTTGAACGGTCTTGTTAGTCACACTGGTTTACTCGGAAGCAAAACTTTCAAAAGTGACCAATCCAACCTGTCAATGCGAAAGTAGCAACTTCTGTCAACTAGAAACCATCCAATCTGCTACTTTGCGCTGTAACGTCACTAATAGATATGCCACCCACGGTGTGAGGACTCGAAATTTATTTATTTGATTGTAGACAAACAATGAAGGGTCAGTGGACATCCTTAGCACTAACCTTGATGCTAGCACTTTCAAGGTCATCTCATGGTAAGATGTTGTAGTAGTCTTTTAGAACATTCTTCAATAAATAAAAAACAAGGATTAGAAAACTAGTCAACAGTTACTAGAATAAAAAAATAACAGTTTAGAAATGCAACAGTCGGAGAAATTATATAAACAATAAATTAGGCTTGGCGAGACATTTTTACCTCATTTACTGATAGTATGTGGGGTGAACTTGCCAGTTATCCGATGTGAAAAGGCTATATCTTGTGTTGCTTGGCCT
Organism: Watersipora subatra; assembly: GCF_963576615.1. NCBI lineage: Eukaryota > Metazoa > Bryozoa > Gymnolaemata > Cheilostomatida > Watersiporidae > Watersipora > Watersipora subatra. The sequence goes on along the minus strand of NC_088714.1, from coordinate 58,382,310 downwards.
TCTCTGAATTACTGAAGACAAACTTTTGAGGTTCAATTTAACACGGGTTAAGGCGGACTGCATTAGAGTATGTATGCTGCAAGTCTGTGTGGACTAGATATCTAGAACTATGAACAACAGCTATGCATGCAACGCCAACTCAATAGTTTGTATTCGAAATTATATGCAGAGTAGTTTTTTTCCTTGAGACTATAACAGCGCCATTGACTTATGGAATTATCTTCTCAATACTAGAATGTTTATCAAAATCTCTCTTCATTCATAGATGTAAATGCAATTTAGTCTCTCCAAGCAGCATTTTTGAGTAACAATAATAAAAGTTTTTTATCCCAAACATCTGAGAGATTCATTGTTTTTATGTCAAAAACGTGCTTGGTGAGTTTTTTCGAGCGGATACCTAATGCTTTAATATTTAACATATTTTACTGATTTTTGCCACCATCTATGCACCCTTCTTTGTCACACAAATACTTTTGCTGTATATAGGCAAACAAATCTTAAAAGACTTTGTTCCCATTACGTATCTGATCATTCTGTTTTCACCTAGCATCGCCATCCAAGAGAGACAACCACTAAGTTTTCCTTCTTACTAACAAATTTAATTACAAGTCAGTGCGACTGCCTACGCGGTCACACCAATGTTTTAAAAGAACTCGTAGTGAAAGCCTCAAAGAAAATATTTATATACAATTACTTAGTATAAAACAACTATTGCACATTACATAGAAAGCACAAAATGCTTCTCTCTTCTTTGGTGAACATTATCTTTTATATAGCTCCATGACTTGTTAACTCCGGTCTCCTAATTAATTTCAACAAAACACTTCTCTTGTGATATGAAGTTTATAAGTTACAGTTGTTTGAAAAAGCTTGAAAACCTGTACAGCTGTTTTATTTTTTTCTCCTAATTCATTTGAACTGCACAGAAAACACTGTCTTTTGATATGAAGTTTAAAAGCTAGAATAGTAAATGCTGTATAAGTTGAATAAAAAAGTAAACTTTCTATTCAAAGATTATTTTATTACCTGTGCAACGCGGGGCATTCAGCTAGTCTTTGCTATAATAAGAGGCGTGTCCATTTGTCATTCCGTCAAAGCATCGCTGAGAGTTTTAAAAAAGATTGCACTGTACAGGAGTTGAACTCATACATTCAGGTGTGCATCCAAGCACATTACCAACTGCACCGCTGGCCCACCATAGAGCTTGTATGAATAATTGTGGACATACTGATTGCACATGACGGTCTCCCTTGGTGAATGGGACTGCCAGCGTATGAGAACACTATAAAATTGACTAAAAAATCAACACATTTGTTTACAAAATCAAACTATATGAACACAAAATATCTGTTTCAGTTGTATCTCTTATGTGATTGTAGGTCAAAGGTCAGAAGCATTAAACGTACCAAGTTCAGTCATCACTGATGGTTGGTCTGTAGGTATAGCTAATGTAGCTTTCGCTGGGACTGCCCTGGCGTATAAAGCCTCGGCACAGGTAATCCTGGAAAATTATTGCATGTGGCCATTGTTCGATTTTCAAGGGAATTTGAATGACGGTGACAAAATAGGGGACATAACAACGGTTCAGCCCGGGCAAAGAGAATCAATAGTGGTGTTTCGGAAACCATGGAATTTCTTGGATATTTGGCGACCGCTTCCATTAAGAACATATGGAAGTGGAGCCTTAACTTTGGCAGGAGGAAAAAAGGCTGTCGTCACGTGGTCCATTTCTGTTAATGAAGACTGTGACAATGTACTTGCTGTTGGGTTGATGAATGATTACGGGACAGACACCGCTGAAAAAATGTACAGTGGAAGTGGTTCCTTCAAACGACGAGTTTACAAAAATTCTGTCCAACCTGTTACATATTGTGATAGCATGTTTTGTATTACTGGAAGAATGTCGACCTCAAAAGATGCCAAGATAAAAATTAAGGTCTTTCCTATTGAGAGGTCGTTTATGTTCAAAGGAGCCCAAGATTATTTCAATCGGGGAAACGGCAATGCAGTTGTTGGATGAAAATATATATTGTCACCATTTAAATGTTTCTGAAAATAAATAATGCACCTACAATTATTTGTTTTTAGCTACCTCATAAGCAGTACTATCTGACCAATCAACACAAACCATTCTATTAGTTGACCTATCAAAGCTTTTCATTTTATTGGTTGACAAATCAAAGCTATTTAATCCATTAGCAGGCTATTCAAAGCTATTCAATTTGCTAGCTAACAAATCAAAGATAGTCAATATATTAGCTGACCAACCAAAGCTATTCAATTAATTAGTTGACCAATCAAGGCTAGTCAACTTATTAGCTGACCAATCAAAACTAGTGAATCTATCAGCCGATCAATCAAAGATAGTCAATATACGAGGGCGATTCGATAAGTAAAGATAATTTTACAATAAGTCAAGTTGTAGTTGAGTTAGATACTTTTTTTTCAACATAATTGCCAGACAAGTCAACACATTTCTGCCATCTTGGTACCAGTTTTTTGATCCCATCTGCATAAAATTCTGCAGATTGCCTTTGTAACCATTCGCTCACAGTAGCTTTGACCTCGTCGTGAGTCTCCATATAAATCACTCTGGTATAGGACTGTAGAGCACCAAAGAGATGATAGTCAGAAGGTGCAAGATCAGGGCTGTAAGGTGGGTTGTCCAACAGGGGTCCAACAGTTTCCAACCTATTTGGTTTATGGTCTCAATGGTTTGAGTGGCAGTGTGGGGCCTTGCATTGCCTTGGTGGAGAATGACGCCACGAAATTGCATGCCTCTTCTCTTGTTCTTAATGTCCTTCTTGACTTGTTGTAGTAGTTGGCAGTAATTTTCACTGTTTACTGTGGTTCCCTGCTCAAGAAAGCTTACTGTAATGGGGCCTCTCACATCCCAGAACACTGTCAACATCACTTTCTTGACAATTCTCTGTGCTCTGAACTTCTTTGTGACAGGATATGATGGGTGTTTCCACCTCAATGACTGCTGCTTTGACTCTGGCTCATAGTGTGCCCCCCAGGTCTCATCACAAGTCACAAGTATGTTTAAAAAGAAATCACCTTCTTTTTGAACCCTGTCCAGATTCTTCCTAGACATTTCCAATCGCTTAGCTTTGTTGGCATCACTGAGCATTTTGGGTACTCACCTGCAACACACCTTTGAGTACCCAAGACCTTCACGAAGACTGGGATGCACTGTTCCAATGGAGATGCTCAATGATTCAGCAATTTCCTCTACCTTTATCCTCCTGTCTGCTCTGACAAGCTTGTTCACAGCCTCCAAATTGGATGGTGTGGCTGCCTCTTTTGGCCTGCCTGACCTTGGTTCATCCTCAATAGAGGTCCTTCCTTTCTTAAAACTGCTAGCCCATTTGAAAACTCTGTTTTGGTTTAAACAACTGTCACCATATTGAGCTTTCATTCTCCTATAAATGTCCCTTGGTCTGACTCCTTCACTTGACAAAAATCTTATTATAGCTCTCTGTTCAACATGTGAGCAAATTTCAAGAAAGGCAGCCATTTTGAAATAGTCTCAAACAAAATTTATAGCCTCAATTTATTGAAAAGGATTACAGTGTGAAGACAACACCTAAAAGAACATAACCCCAAAAAATTATGCATGTATCACAATAATATTCTAACTTATAAGGAAATTATCTTTACTTATCGAATCGCCCTCGTATCAGCTGATCAGCAAAAGCTATAAAAGCTACTAGTCAACCAAAAATGGGTAGCTAAAAGGTCAGCTAAAAGGTTGACTAGTAGTCAACCTTTTAGCTGACCAATCAAATCTATTCAATCTATTAGTTGACCAATGAGGGCTCTAATCAAGGTAAATCCACCTATTAGCTAACAAAACTGTACAATCTATTAACTAGCCAATCAAAGCTGGAAGTATTTAACAAAACCGATTGCCAATCCGGATATGATGGTAAAAGCACGACTTTAGGTTATTTCAGCAAAGGTAATATTTTAGTAGCAAGTACCAAATATTACCTAAGTACAAACAATTATTATGTTTTAACTAATACAAACATGAGGATAAGCTCTGCAGTTTTACTGATACAGATGTTTAAAGATGAAACTTTAGTAGATTTTGTCAGAAAGTATTAGTATTTTTTATTAGTTGAGATTGTTTAGGGTGTTTGAGGTGATCTGATGGCCAGGATGCTTCAAGATTAAAATAGACAAAACTTGATAGTGGTTAAACCGATAATTATCACTAGTTGCTATAATTGATTATACGTGTAGTTGCGTACAGGTTGCAGCGTTACACATTTCTATTCTGAAAGTCTCTTTGCGATTATAGACGTCATCATCACACTAACGCATGATTAGATGGTTTTAACCATACTCTAGTTTAGTCAATTTTAATCTTGAAACATCCTGTCAATCAGATCACCTCAAACATCAAAAACAGTCGGAAATGATAGAAAAATACGAATACTTTCTGATAAAATCTACTGAAATTTTGTGTAAGTTTATTTTTAAAGCATTACTAGTTGAATGTAACTTTCTTGTAATAGCATTAATTTTTTTTAGTCTAATATTTAAATCATTTCATTTGCTCAGCGTGTTGATGGGAGCAAAATAACACAGGTAACAATGTAACACAAGTACACAGCCGCTGAAAAATACCTTGAATTTAAATTTTGCAAATTTCAGCCATAAATACACCATCTTTTAAAAAATCAAGTCATTATTTATTTGAGATGATAATAAAGGTTAATAATAAGGTTGATTTAAGACTTTTGTTGGTTGTCCCATGAAATGGTTTTGGAGTGATGACAAACTAATGATGTTTGGTTTGCACACGAAACAATCCTCCAAGTTGTAGTTGTATCCATGACCTTTACAATATGAACCTTTAGCATGTAACTTGACTTAAAAGCATGTTTGTCGGTTTGGAAAACAGATAATATGTTCTAGAATTTTTTTTTGAACTTTTGATACCACTCATGATGCAAATCAAATACATGTAGTTAGCTTTTTACTCTAAATATTGAACAGCTCTCTATGAAACTTGGAGATTATTAATGTAATGAATATTTAAGAACCCTTCCTATATATATGTTGCTAAGGCTTGTGTTTGATCAAACTCCACGAAAAATGATGACGCAAATGGATGTGAGAAGTACCAGATGGTATGCTAAAAGTTACTTACCTTTCTAGTTGAGCCAAAGAATTTCTGAAATCTGGAGAATGGATCTGGAGTTTTGGAACCTGGTTATCTATTATATACGTCTTTTAACGTTTTTAAGCTTCATTCTGGCAAAAATAACCATTTCTGTTGAGGCACAGAAATATGTTTTTCTGGTAAAATATGTGACTTATGCGGTGTTTCATGTTTGCTGACCTACAGTCAGCAAAAAAACAGTCAAAAGCAATAAGCAGTACAACATATAGAGGCAGTAAGCATTACAACGGACAGAGGCCATCAGCATTACAACAGTCAGAGGTCACAAGCATTACACAAGTCAGAGCACTAAGCATTACAACAGTCAGAAGCAATAAGCATTACAACAGACAGATGTAATAAGCATTGCAACAGACAGAGGCACTAAGCATTACAACAGACAGAGGCAATAAGCATTACAACAGACAGAGACAATAAGCATTACAACAGACAGAGGCCATAAGCATTACAACAGACATATGCACAAAGCATTACAGCAGTCGGAGGCAATAAGCATTACAACAGACAGAGGCAATAATCATTAAAACAGACAGAAGCAATAATCATTACAACAGACAGAGGCAATAAGCATTACACCAGTAAGAAGCAATAAGCATTACAACAGACAGAGGCAATAACATTACAACAGTCAGAAGCAATAAGCATTACAACAGTCACGGGGAATAAGCATTATAGCAGTCAGAGGCAATAACATTACAACAGTCAGAGGCACTAAGCGTTACAACAATCAGAGGCAATAACATTACAACAGACAGAGGCACTAAGCATTACTAGGTGCAATGACAGTAAGCACCATAATGGCCTAATGTTCTTCACAATACAACAGACAATCGAGCTTCTTGATGAATATTTAGTCAGATATTTGCATGCATTAAATAATAATCCCACGACCAAACACGAGCGAAGCGATTGGTTGGGAGATTTATGATAAATGCACATGTGCACCCAACTCCCGAAAATTACTCATCAACAATCAGATGAGCTTTTATCTCGAAATTTCATCAACAAATTTAACCATCGTTTTGTAGTCGTTAAAGTATAACAACGATACAAAACACATAAAAGCCTATTTAAATATGTTACCAAGTCTTTGTAAACCGTCGACATTATCTTAAAACTTACCCATCTGATCGGATTATACACAAATAGACAGATTAATTTAGCCGAAAATCATTTTTAAAACTTGCTAAGCCTTGCTTTTTTCAAAATAAAGACTGGAAATTGAAACGCCGAGCGACAGAGAATAGAACGATTAAGTCATGCGCATTTCACGAAACAATAACGTGCACATTTCACGAGTCTATAGCATTGTCAAGTTGCCGAAGGTTTCTGTAATTAACGTAGGAGTACTGAAATCGTTTAATTTTTGCCGATTTCAAAGTAACCGACATCTTAGACAATTTGGAGTACTTTGGTGTTCTAACTGATGTCCAGCTCAGTGTAAGTAAAGGAAATGACGATGATATTTTTTTCTAACGATTCTTATGAGATTATTACGATATTTAATTATAAGTTTGGATATTCTTTTTGATACTTCTTGATATTGTTAACTATGACGTTTCGAAATGTAAACAAAATTGTGCATTGGTTTTTTATTATTACTGTATTACTGTATTGCTATATTAATAATATTGGTAATTCTAATAATATCAGTGCATTTTACTTCTGATATTGCATTTCTCCTATTGCAGGGGGAGAGATATAAACATATAATTTTTTCCTTTCATTATTGCTGTTTGTCATGACCCAACACCTTTTTAAATAGATTTTCTAAAAATCTATATAAATATCACTTCTTGATATTGTTAGCTATGACGTTTTGAAATGTAAACAAAATTGTGCATTGGTTTCATATTATTACTATATTAATAATATTGGTTATTCTAATAATATCAGTGCGTTTTACTTCTAATATTGGCCAATATTGCATTTCTCCTATTGCAGAGGGCAGGCCTTTATTTCCTGGTTGTAAGTTGGAGTGGCTAATGTTAGGCGATTAGTTATGAGCATCTGGGGGTTTGGAGGGGCGGTGTCAGCCTCCCCCCCCCCAACAGTTTCTTTTATGTAAGACCTCAACCGGGTATCTCATGTAAAGTTTAAAAAAATGTTATCGGAAAGTATAAACATTTTTTCTGTTATTTGAGATTTGTTTGTTTTAGGTGATGTGACTGCCAGGACGTTTTCAGATTAAAATAGGCTAAACTTGACCGCAGTTGAAACGCTCAGAAAAAATACATCTTTTCCTTTGAGCGTTTTAACAAAGATCAATTTTGCCGATTTTATTTTAAGTTCATCCGAAGGTTTCTACGCTTTCGTGGGGCCATGCCAAGTGAATGTTTGTTAAAACTTGACCTTTTTCAAACCTTTATGTAAAAGTCGTTAACAAAAATATTTTGCCGATCACGATAATAATGACGCCAAAGACCTATTAAAAGTTGACGTTTGTTTATGGCTTGGAATAAAGCGGATACTCTACAGTGATAAAAACCGTTTCCGTAGCAGTTGGGCAAATAACTGTTCGAGTTAATGATGTTGAGGTGGAGTTATCTAAAGCAATTTATCATTGCGTGGAAATGGACCAAACAAATCCGTTCGAGTTGACCAAGTGTTCGTGATAAAATTTTACATTTTATCCGAGAGCGAGTTATCCGAGTTTGACTACTTGGCCGCCAAAAATTCCTAAAAAGTTGGGGCGGCTCAGCCGGCCAGCCGCTCCAGGGAATACGGGCTTGGCAGGGGGAAAGATATAAACATATAATCTTTTCCTTTCGTCATTGCTGTTTGTTGTATATCATAACACCCACACCCAGTACATTACAGCTATCATTGCAGTTATCCTATTGCACTGCAGTGCCATTTGACTGCTAATATTGCATTTCTCAACCATCAGTATCCTTTCTTTTTTCCAATATCACTTTGGTCGTGGGCTGTATGACAGTGGAATTTCTAGTTAATTAATAATTTCTGTAACACTGAGTTACATAGAATTACATAGTTACAGAGAGTTACATACCTAGAACTGGTTTTTACATGAGAATAGCCTTTTTCTGATTATAATATAACCTTCAAGGCAACTATCACCTTTTTGAAGCTTTAGAATGATTCAAAGTTATCTTGGCACAATCTATCATACGATTTTGGTGACAATCTATCTTGAGGAATCTGAGCCGGAGCCAATATCTGTAACCCTATGGATTCTAGTCTCGTTGGAGAGCGCAACTCTGGTTCTTATGAAAGCTATTAATGTTGAAACTCATAGAGCATGTGTAGTGTATGTTGCTAAGGCTATGAGAGGAATGATGATAAAAAGGGTATGAGAAATAGCAGATGGTATACTATTGCTCACCAAATTTGGCAGTTAAGTGGAAGAACCTTCAAAGAATAGACTTCAGAGTCCGAGTTTTTGAATCCGGTCAGTAATCTCCATCATAAATATTTTTCTTTGAACCTTATTAGTTAGTTAACTCAACTAAACAGATGACAAGTTTGACTATAGCCATTTTTTGAATGTTCTTGTTTGTTGAGAGTTAGGTGCTCATGTGGTGGCCATAGTGAGCTAGACATTACCAGCTAAATTTTAGAAAAAAACTTATACTTTATTTTAGTAATCTTTCGTAGTAGTGGTTGTATGTATATCTGACAGTATTTAGTGGTTTATTATTGTCTCTCTTGTGTATTAAATAATGTCTTACCACAATTTATGTAATTGCCATCACGAGTTTGATCACACTTTATGTAATACTTGTTGTTGTCGTAGGTCAACCATATAAAAGGCTGGCACTTTTTCTAAGATGGCGAAGTAGCCCTTGGCTGCGATTGTGCCTGTTATATACAAATATACTAAAACGCTCTACTCCCACGCGTGATTATTTCGGAGCCTGAAAAAGGGGAATTAGCTAGTGCGCCGTGAAACACAGGCATCATTTGTTACACAAGATGATTCAATCAGAATTTTGAATCAAATTTTTGCCATGGAATCTAAAGAATTACTCAGCAACTGATTTTATTTAAATTTACATAGTTTAAATTTACCAAATTCAAGTTTATTAAAATTTAAATTTTATATAAAGCCTAATCCATCGACTGCAATTTTGGGGTAGTAGTACGAATCACAAGTTATGTCAACTATATTCTGACTCTTGCAGCTTTCTAGACACACAATGAAGGGCGTTTGGTCAGCCTTTGCAGCTGTTTTGCTGTTAAGTCTTTCAAGGTCATCTGAAGGTAAGGACTGGTTTAGTGTAATACTCGCTTTAGACAATGTTCATCAAAATTCAAAGGTTGAAAACATTGGTAAAGCATAGTCTGTCAATAATAATCATGCTAAGAATATGTACTGTGTAGCCAATCAAGATATTACATCTGAGTAATATTAAAATTGGCTGTTGTAAAAAATGGCCATTTCTTATTTAGAATCCGACTTAGCTTAAACACACTTTTTGGTGGAACATAAGTCGATCATTCGTTCTTCTTGTAAAAAGGGCATTTAATTTTGGGCAACATATTATGGAGGCAAGCTTTAACTTGCAAGTTTTGTTTTTGAGATTTAATAAGTTGTTAACAAGTTTGAGGTGATCTATTTGTAACACATTCCTTATTTGTACCAGACTCTATTTGTACCACACATTATTGTGGTTGAGTAGGTAAGGTACAGTGTTGAGAACTTGTAACTGTTTTAATTAATAATGATAATCTGCTTTCAGCATCTAATACGTGATATGTATATGTAATACATAATATGTATATGTAATACATAATACTTGATATGTATATGTAATGCGTAATAGATGATATATATATGTAACATGTGATACGTGATATGTATATGTAATACGGATATGCCTTTGTAATATGTATATCCAAGTGTATGTTTATATACATTGGCGTACCTTAACTTTTTTCTAAGCATATTTTTTCTTTGTGCGCTTCACAATTGCACTTATAACATGTCATCTCAAGAAATATTTTTGAGAAGCACTAAATATTTCTGCAATGTGGTAAGCAAACCTTCACCTCCTCCTGTCACTACTGTTAGAATAGTCAAGCAAAGTAAGGTCCAGAACAACATTATGAGTTCTACTCATTAAATAAATAAAATTTACTTTTCTTGGTTGATGCTCTCAACTCGTAGACCTTTAAAAACAATTCTGATAACAATTTTTTCTCAGCCCATGGCTCTTTCAACTCTAGAAATGTTCTCATAAGTTGAACTGCAGTCTAATCATAGACAGTCAGACATTGACTGATGGTCATCCAACTTTTTACATTTTTTGAGAAAATTTGTTGAAATCTGTGTTAATATTAGTCCCGGCATAGATAATAATGTATCCCATTTTATTATTGTGTGTGTGCATGTGTGTGTGCATGCGTGTGTGTGTGTATGCTCGCATGGTGTGCGTGCCTGTGCGAGTATGCGTGCATGCGAATATGGTGTGCACATGGATGGTCGGCAGTGTGTGTGTTCGCGTTTGTGTGTTTATTATTTTGTGTTAGTCTGTGTAAACACTACGCATTTCCGAAATCTTTGGCCCATTACATCCAAATTTTACATGCTTATGGTCCATGCCTTCTGCTAGATCACTAAAAATATTTGGTTTCAAACCTCTCCCTGGTTTCCAAGAACCAGCCTCTCGAGCATTCAACTGCTGACTGTCTGATTGAAAAGTAAAATAATCTCAGGCATCACCAGGTTTACTGCTAATACTTACTTAGTACTTACAGACCGTACTTACTGCTAGTATGAAATAACTTCTTACTTGTGACATCCAAGGTGTCTCGTCTTATTAAAACTCAATGAAGGTTTAAACAGGGTCACTTTGTGTTGTATAAACATGTACACTTACATGAATTGATGTGAAGAAGAAAACCCGATCCTGTTCTGCCCACGCTTATGTACTGTTCCCTCTACTACCACGCCCTTGACTTCTCAAAACCTCTCGTAACTACCTGTAACTGCCATGACCTCAGACATTACCATAGCCTGGGGCCCGCTAACCCAATTATACAACATGCCCTTTTTTTTTTCCTTTTTTCCTGTTTGGGCCACTAACCTTCCAGAAATACACTTTAACTCATTCAGTGACTCACTTTGCTGGTGTAGTTTACCTTACTCTTTACGCCTGGTCCATCAACTCATCCGGAGCATCATTACTCCCGAGCAACCCTGGGCTGCCATCGTACTCGGCAGCGCCACTCTCTTCACTCTCCTGGTCCCCTTCACTTCCTTCACTACCGCCGTGACCTCTGTCACCAACAACACCAACATCACTGTCTTCACTACTACCTCCACTACTCTCAACTAGCTCGGGACCTGGTGGTTGGGTCAGTAACGACTCCTCAACCTCAGATTCCATCTCTTCCATCTTGACACGCTCTCCAATGGAGACGGGCCTGACAGGCATCCTGTGGGAGGTCTCCCCTAGGGCCGTAATCGGCTGCACAGGGGATGGCGCCACAGCGTTGGGAATTAGTATAGGCCCAGACGCATTTACCTCGGCCTGACCCTCCCTCGGTGCAAGCCTACTACTTGCAATCTTCCTCTGGACCTCAGCCAACTGCTCAATGGCCGCCCTGAATGCCTTTGCATTCTCTAACTTGCTGACTGCTGCCCTGCGCTCGACAGCCAATCTGGCCAACTCTGCTTCAAACTTCTTCCACACCTCCAATTCCTCACTCTCAATACTGGCGATCCTCCTCTGGCACCCTTCTCTGCCCATCATCCCGTTACTGAACACATCTGCGAAAAAGAGCTTACTTTTCCCCTAATGGGTACCGGTATAACAGCTTGCCTAGCACCGCCACTCACCTCCGCATAACTTCTCACTTTCCTCTGAGGCACCAGTACTTCCTCACTGCCCTTCCTTTTCCCTGTCTCGTTACTTACAGGACCACCTGAATCCCGGCGGGGGCATCCACTAACCGCTTGCCCGGTCTCACTACACTACTGACAGATTGGTACTTTGCAGTCCTTCTGCCAGTGACCACTTCTCCCGCACCTCCTACCAGCATTACCAGGGCAATTCACAGCCAAGTGATCTCGCTTCGCTCTAAAAATCATGCACCACAGCCTACCGCTACTACCATATACCACAGGCTTCTTAGCCTCGCTACCATCCTTCCTCTCTACAACCCTCTCATCACTGCTCTTCTCCGGTCGTCCGCCACCACTAGCTCTACCACCAGACTGTCTGCCATCGAGATTGAATTGTTAATTCGGATTTCTTTACAACAACCTGCAACATAGCAACCATCTTTTAACAACAGTTAGTAGTAAAAGCTATTTATATCTAGCCGGGGTCTACTGACTCGACCACTCCTTATAACTGTTTTTCTAGCTATTACCCCTTCTCCAGACCCATGCGAAGTTTGAGTATCTCGAGTACTCACATCAGGGTCCCCACTGGCTAGGCCACTTTCGACCGTGGCACTGGGTGGTTTCTGTGATTCATCATTTAAACCACCTGTTCTCTCCCCACCTTCCTTATGCCTAAGCTGGCTGTCTACCCAGTACCGTGTTTTACCTTCCTCACTACTTTCAAACAACTCACAAAAATCATTAGTGATGTTATGATTAGCACTCCCATGACTGCCGGTGTTAGTATCGTTAGGGGATCCCCAGGCGAGATTCTTATTTAGAGGAAACAAATGTGTTGTATTGTATTATCACGAGAAGTATTGTATCACAGAAAACACAGCTAACAGGTAAGAAGCACATGAAGGAACTGGCTTAGTTAGCAAGCCCATAGCTATGGGTTATTAGACAACTATGCGATTATAGCACAGCTAAAATAAAGCGTGACTGCACAGCTAATATGTAACACATCTCCCTCACTATTCTGAGTTTATGGTTAGGCATGATCTTGTTAGAACTTGGAACTGTCAAAGTAATCAGGTCGTCTTCTATTACGAGTAGATATCTGGGACTTTGTACTGGCCTCTCATCAGGTACAGATTGGGCAGGTTGGATGTTAAGATCATTTGAAGCTGTGATGATATTGTCATTGGTTGATGTATCATTAACTTGAAGTCTAGCTTGTAGCTGATTGGCATATCGTCTCCATACACCACGATCTGTTCACACAGCATACAGTATGTTATCCAGCTTGTTAATTATTGTTCCAGGTATCCACTTAGGTCCAGAGCTATAGTTCATTGCATAAACCAAAGAGTCTACTTCATACCGTGATGATGTAGAAGATGCTTGACCTGGCGAAAGAGTTTTCTTGTTCTGAATTGGTTTTAGCAAGGTCAGAGTATTTCTCCGCTGTCGTCCATGTAGAACTTCAGCAGGTGATTTCCAGTTCAAAGAGGAATGAGGCAAACATCTGTAAGTGGTTAAAAACAGTTGTAGGGCAGTCTTCATTTTCTCCCCTCCTGCACAATTCTTCTCTACAGATTGCTTAAGAGTCTGAACAAATCTCTCCGCTTTTCCATTCGATGCAGGATGGAATGCGGGTGATGTTATATGTTTAATGCCATGCATGGTGCAGAACTGGTCAAATTCATTTGACACGAATTGTGGGCCGTTATTCGTAATAATAGTCCGAGGAATACCTTCATGTACAAAGATCTGTCGTAGCACGTCAATTGTGTCCTTAGAAGTAGTTTTTCCTACATCTAGCATAGCAACATACAGATATCGGGAATGTGCATCTACACAAACCAACCACATCTGACCTTTAAAAAGTCCTGCATAATCTAAATGAATTTGTTCCCATGGTAGTTGGGTGGATGACCAACTTTGGTAAGTCTTGGCTGGGTCATTAGCACAGATTCGGCAAGGTTCACAAGCTTTGATTAGCTGTTCTATGTCTGCATTGATGCTAGGCCACCATGCGGATCGACGAGCAAGCTGTTTTACTCTTTCTACACCCCAGTATGATGTATGCAGCAAGTCTAACACTTTACTCTTCAGAGCCTGTGGAATGACAACTCTGGTAGTGTCATCACGTTGCAAAAGCCCAGCCTCCCCATGAATAAAAAGAGACTCCCTCATATTCCAATATGGCCACAAATGTTCATAGCTAGCTGTAAGCTTATTGGGCCAAAGGCCATTCAGTATCCACTCTTTTACTATCTGTAGTGATGTGTCTTTCATGGTTTCTTGTTTAACAGCCTCATCATCAAGGGGACCATGATCGAGCTCCTCTTGTATAGTGTGTGAGACCTCAATGCTCTCCTTCTCTTCATCATGGTCAAACTTCGGGTCTGCCCCTATAGGTAACATGGACAAGCCATCTGCATTGCCGTGCTGTGCTGTAGGTTTGTACCTGATGTCATACTAATAAGCCATCAGTGTGAGGGCCCATCTCTGCAGTCGCTGAGCTTTTAAAACGGGGATATTCTTTTCTGGTGAAAACATGGCAACCAGGGGTTTATGATCAGTAATGAGCGTAAAACGTCTCCCTATAGCTACTGTCTAAACTTAGTCACTCCATAGATGATAGAAAGCGCTTCTTTCTTTATCTGTGAGTAATTCTTTTGGTGCACGTTCAATGTCTTTGATGCATGTGCTAGTGGTCTTTCAGCTCCATTTTCTTCTTGTAGGAATACTGCCCCAATTCCATAGTTAGATGCGTCTGTTACTAGAACCAGCGGTTCACTCTGGTCAAAATGGGTAAGTTTGGTAGCCTTGATGACACTTTCTTTAAGAACATGGAAGGCCTTGTCACACTCATCAGTCCAGTCAAACTCGACATTTTCATGAAGAAACTTGTAGAGTGGGGCTGCTTTGCTAAACAGGTCAGCAATGTATGAGCCATAGTAGTTGATCTTGCCCAAAAACGCCTGTAGCTGTTGTGAGTTCTGTTGTCGTGGAAGCTGTTCAATAGCCTCTATTGCAGAGGTCAAGGGAGTCTTGCCGTTCTTGTCTATTATGTGACCTAGGTATTCAACAGCATTCTTAAAGAACTCGCATTTCTCTCTCTGTAGTCTAGCTAAGAGTTTGTCGAGATTAGACTAGTGCTCACTCTCACTGCTACCAGTGATAATCAGATCATCCAAGTATGCTGCAACTCCAGGTAAGTCAGCAATCATTGAGTCCATGCATCGCTGAAACTGTGCAGGCTTGATGCCAATCCAAAACACATCCTGTTGTAGCGAAACAAACCACATTGAGTGTTGATGACACAACTTATTTGCATTATCATCTAACTCTAGTTGCAAGTAGGCATCTGCCAGGTCTATCTTGGAAAAGTGTACCCCGCCTCTCAACTTCTCTAGCAACTCTTCAAGGCTTGGTAATGGGTGTTGATCAATTGATATTTGTTGGTTCAACATCTTGAAATCACCACATATACGCACTCTTCCATTTGGTTTGAAAACTGCTACTATTGGAGCAGCATAATCACTAAAGTCCACATGTTCCAGAACACCTGCTTTAACTAATCGATCTAGCTCTTCTTTTACAGCTTGGCGTCTAGAGAATGGCACTACACGAGGTTTAGAAAAGCTTGGTGTGCTTTCTGGTTTCAAGCGTACGTACTGGTACTTTTACCTTTTTACATCGGCCAAGACCTGCCTTAAAGATATCAGAGTACTTAGAGGAGAGTGCAGCGATTTTGTCCCTTAATCCAATAGGGTTACTTCCTGTGACAGTACAGGTAACATCAAAACTACCCTGGGTCAATATAGCTAGTCTCTGCTGCGAGAGACCGAATTTGTCACTCCAATCTAGACCAAAAAGGTTTGAACCTTGTGTTGTGTTTACAACAAGAAGTTTGAGATTTTGTTTTTCCACATCTCCTACCTTCACACTAACTGAACATTGTCCTTTAATCTGTAACTCACTCTGCCCATACGCTTTAAGATGGGTACTGACAGGTAAGAGGGGGGTGATCCAAGACTTTGGTAGCCTTGAAATCAACTATAGAGCAAGTAGCCCCTGTGTCCCATTGAAACATCGCATCATGACCATTGACAACAGTTTTGATCCAAACCTTTCTATTGACTCGTTGGAAAAGATTATCTGAAACTGCATTTACTGAATGATAAGGTTTACTTGCATCAGTGAGCACACTTAACACAGAGTTTTCAACTGTCCTAACAGACTGTTCTGTCTGAATTTGTGCTGCTGTCTTAGCCATACAGACAGCCTCAATGTGACCTTTGACGACACATTTCCTGCAGACAAATGCTCTGCAGGGACTATTTTTTCTGTCATGTTTAATGTAACAGCTAGGGAAAGACTTCAACATACCTGTGTTCTGTGCATTAGCTTGTTGCTTTCCATTGGTTTGTTGACCTCGGCATGATCTTTGCTTGTACTGATCTGACATTTTGTTTACTGTGTCTTCAATAGCTGGAGAAGTTGTCTCCCCCTTGAGAATTTTATCGGTCTCTGTTGTCTTGATGAATGCTGCAGCCTTCTTAAGAACATAATTAAGAGAGGGATCAGCATCAAGTAGGCACTGGCGACGTACATCAGCATGTGGCGTCTCTTTAATGATTATGTCACGAATTTGTTCATCAACATAACTAGTGCCACAGCCTGTGCTTTTGCACGTGAAAGCACAGTGCCGTGCGAGTCCACGAAGTTCTGCAGCCCAATCAACATAGAACTGACCAGTTTTCATCTTACATTGAGAAAATTCAAATCTTGCTGCCTGAACATGTATGGTATCTGCAAAGTGTTCATTAAGTTTCTCCGAAAACTCAGTAAATGACTTGCTTGTAATATCCTCTGCGCCAAATAAGTTTGATAACAAGTCGTATGTCTCAGCTCCTGCCCAAGATAGTAAGCATGCTCGTTTCTGACTGTCATCTACCACCGATACACATTAAAGTGCTGATTGAAACGTTGAAGGTACTGGTTCCATTTTTCTTTACCCCTGTCCCATGCTTCAAACTTGGGTATGGCGACAGCTACTGGTATTGATGCAGCACTATCACTCTTGGTAGCTTCAAACAAGGAAATAAACTGCTTCTGTAGATCAGCGTTTTGCTGCTGGGACTGTTGTTGCTGTTTCTGCGTAGCATCGATCAAAGCTTTTATGATAGGATCCATAGCAAGACAATAGAAAAATGCTGGCTGTGAGTCCACAATATTCGTTTTTGATACCAGTTGTTGTATTGTATTATCACGAAAAGTATTGTATCACAGAAAACACAGCTAACAGGTAAAAAGCACATAAAGGAACTGACTTAGTTAGCAAGCCCATAGCTATGAGTTATTAGACAATTATGCGATTATAGCACAGCTAAAAGAAAGCGTGACTGCACAGCTAATATGTAACAAAATGTTTTCTACTTTTCCTGGTCTTACCCAAACCAACCTTCACTCAACAACTCTCTAACGTATTGTCCTTTCTTACCACCGTACCTGATGCTCCGGTGCCAGTAGGCGCCTTCAGGCCGACTACCTGTCCTGGCTCTAATTCTGGCAACTTTGATACCCTATGCTGAATATCCCAACTTGTTATGTTTCTGTATGAATAATAACACAAGATGTGGTTTATTCACTCTCATAGTATGTATTGCATTAACATGTAGAGACAACAAGGAAAGTATAACAGTAATAAATGTTACCTGTATGAATAATAACACAAAAAGTGGTTTATTCACTCTTATAGTATGTATTGCACTCTTGCCTTCCAGACCTAGTTTATATAACCATTAGATATGGCTATTTAATAAATAGCTAAACAAAAGCATAACTTGTCCCATAACCAAACATGAGCATAGCGATTGTTTGGGAGATTTATGATAAATGCATATGTGCACACAACTCCCGAAAAATTATCCGTTAACGGCGTGACCAAACCCTTGTACCGAAATATCGTCAACAAATTTAACCATTTTTGTGTAGTGTCGTTTAAGTATAATAATGATACAAAACACATATAAACCTATTTAAATATGTTACCAAGTCTTTGAAAGGTTACCGCAACATCTTAAAACTAACCCATCTGATCGAATTATAGATAAATAGACAGATTAATTTGGCCTTAAATCGAAATAAAAACTTTATAAGCCTATTTTAATCAAAATTAAGACCGGCACATGAAACGCTAATAAAGCCGTGTGACAGAGAGTAAAAATATTAAGTAGCCAGCATTTTACGAGAAAAACGTGGACATTTCACCAGTCTATAGCATTGTTTAATTGCCAACGGTTTCTGTACAGTAATTAACGTAGACTGTTTGAGGCGTAGACCAATTTACAGGTACGAAATCAACCTACATTTTTTGTCCAATTATCAAAAGTTTTTTAAATTATCTAGAACATTAACCAGATTTCTTTACATCTTATCTAAAAGCTAAGGCTGAACTACAATGCCCCTTTGTGCCCTTTTGTATTTCTTTATTTTACTCCAGTTTGCAGAAAACTTCCAGACGTGTGAATGCTAATCCTTGCTTTTTGTTACATATCGCTGTCAAAACCCTTCTACATTCACAACACAACCAACTTTCAAAGTATATATTACACGGCAGCTTGCCATTTTACTTTTAATATTGCATTTCAGAGATATAATAAACATATTTTATTATTGCTGTTGTTAGTTAAATTACGTACAGTAGGTTAGGTCTACAGCTTGAATTAATACATGTACTTATTTTATTGTTGTAAAACATAGTTTGAGATAGTAATAGATTAGGTCTAATTTTTATACAACCTTTTGTTTTGCATAATTGACCTTTTGAATTTCATTTCAAAACAACTTGACAACTTTTTAGTTAGATGTTGTAGGCGAAGCCTACAACATCTAACTAAAGAATTCTACTTTTGTAGAATTCTGACCTGTTGTAACTACTTTTTCAACAACCAGCAGTACCCTTTCTTTTTTCCATTATCACTTTGGTCGTGGGCTGTATGACAGGGGAATTTCTAGTATTAGAATATTTAGCTATATTAGAATAAATAGCGCAAAATTAGCTTGATTTAAGCTTTATGATGGCACTCTATCGCAACTGCTTTTAATTTCGACTTTGCTTCCCTTTCCCTATTTTCGAACTCCTAATAATTTAATTCTCCTTTATTGCTTACTCCCAAACTCGACTTAACCGTTCTGCCAAACATTAGTTTTGCGGGCGAGTAGCCGGTTGACAAAGAGGTTGTTCTATACACTAATAACGACATATCCTTATCCCGCTCTTTTTTCCACAAACTTTTCACTGTTTTAACTGCATTTTCCACTAAGCTATTACTCTGCGGATACCAAGGACTACTAGTAACCACTCTGATGTTGTACAAATCTGCAAAATCTCTAAACTCTTTACTATCATAACAAGGCCCGTTATCTGACTGCAAAATGCTAGGGATACCGAATTTAGCAAACACTTTCTTCATAACAGTTATTACCTTCCTAGATGTTTGAGTGTTGACGTGCAGTGCTTCAATCCACCTGGAATAGTAATCATCTATCACCAAATATAACTCGCCATTCAATACAAACACATCACTAACGAGTACTTCCCAAGGCCTTGTTGGTAACTCATATTCAACCATGGGTTGGTGCTTGACTGCCCCATGGATGACACAGGTATCGCATTGCCTTATAAACTCATAGATGTCTACGCTAACTCCTGGCCACCAGAAGTGGCATATAGCTTTCCTACAACATTTATCCATTGCCTGGTGACCAACATGACACTTCTCTAGATACAGCTTGCTCATTGACCGAGGTATATATACCCTGTTCCTAAAGAAAAGTAAACCATCTCATACAGCAAGCAATTCCCTTGCACTATAAAGCTTTAAAAGCTCACTGCCTACCTTTTTATCACCTCTCGGCCAGTCTTTCATAACAAATCTCAAACATTCAGCAGCCTCCTTATCCTTCAACATCTCCGACCTTAACTCTACCGTTAAGCTGTCTGTAAAATTGTCAGTAGTCACACTGCCAACTACAGCAGTATCTACATCTTCACTCCTAACCATTTCACTTTCGCTGTCAAGCTTGCCCTTAGGTCGGCTCAAAGAGTCAGCCAAATACATTCGCTCTTCGGGTGTTTGAAAGATTGTGTAGTCATACCTCATTAACCTCATTTTAAACCTCTGAACCCTGACTGGTAAGGCAGACAAGTCCTTCTCACCTAACAGTAAAATAAGCGGCTTATGGTCAGTCTCAACCTCAAACTTTCTGCCTACTAAATAGTAGTCAAACTTCTCACATGCCCATGTAATTGCCAATGCCTCCTTTTCTATCATCGCATACCTTTCCTCTGTCTCGGACATTTTCCTCAACTGGCTGCCACACATTACCCTCATTCAATTGTAACTGCCCCTACTGCATTCTTGCTGGCATCTGCAGATACCCTATGCCTCCTATTCAAGTCAAAGGTACATAATAGTGGTGCTATATATAAGCTATCTTCACCTCCTCAAAAGCCTGTTCCTGATCTGGACCCCAATACCACTCTGATCTACTCTCTGACACCTTGTAAATTGGTGTGCATAGCTCTGCTAGCTCTCTACTGAACTTACTCAAACAATTTACCATCCCTGTAAACCTTCTAGCCTCTGTTTTATTAACCTGTGGCTTCAAGCCTAAAACCGCCTCTACTTTACATGGATCTGGCTTAATGCCAGTCGCGCTAACCAAATGGGCCAGAAACTTGATTTAACTTTTGCCAAACTTGCACTTATCCTTCTTTAACGTCATGCCTGAACACCTGATTCTCCCTAGTACCTCCCTCAATCTCGACCAATGTTCATTTGCGTCCCTTCCATATACTAGGAAGGGATGCAAATACTAGCAAGAAAGTCCATTAAGCATACTACTCCTTTCATGCCCCCAATAATCTTTTCCATTGCTTTCTGGAAAAATTAAGGAGCAGAGAAGATACCAAATGGCATATGATTGAACCTATACCTGCCCCACGGGGTGATAAAGGTTGTCTATGACTTTGATCCCTCCTCCACCTGAACTTGCCAAAACCCTGAATTCATATCTAACTTCAAAAACATCGTTCCCTTAGACAATTCACTGAGCATATCTGAAATCTTAGGCAAAGAGTAAACCTCTCGCTTGACAGATCTACTCAGCCCAGTTAAATCTACACACATCTTTACCTTCCCTCCTGCCTTAGGCACTATAGTTAGCCCTGAGCAACACTCAGTAGTTTCTTCAACCTGCTCGATCACTTTATTTGCCAACATATTATCTAACTCCTGCTTAGCCTGCTCTCTTAACCCTGCTGCTATAGGTCTAGGCGAGTATAACCTCACTGGCTCTATACCTTTTTTAACTTTTTCCTAAAAAGACCTGGCATAGTGCCTAGACCTTTACAAACTTCCTCAAACTCTTTTACTGGGTCAAACTAGCTGTTGTTTAGCGCATCGACTACAACCAACAGATTCAGCTGCCTTAACTCAGTTATACCCAACAAGTTTGCCTTAGATCCCTCCATCACGTACACTTCAGTTTCTATAAATCTATATTTACTTTCCAACTGAACTCCTGCTTTACCATCACTTTTAATTTACGACCATTTACTCCCGCCAAACAGTCGATGGCTCCTCTACCCGTAGGTTCAGCCTTTTGGCCATCCCCTCAGTTACAGTCAGCATCTCTGCCCCAGTATCAAATGTAAACTCGACATTCCCCCATTGGCTTTTAAAACCTGCACAATTCTCCGGCCTAGTCAGGAGTCATCAACATATTTATCCCTAGGACCAGAGAATCTAACGTTTCTGGCCTTACTATTATTCTGGTACCTTTCATCATACCGACTCATCCCGCACCTCTCCTTATAACTCTCTTCCTCAAGCCTATCCATACTATTGTCCCTGTACCTACTCAACTCATCTCTCCTCTGGCAGGGGCTTTCTCGGCCCCTGTACCTCTCCCTACTACTATTCCGGCCACCATACCTCTCCTAGCTATTATCACGGTTACCTCCTGACCCCCTGCTGCTACCTTGTCTGTCATAACCTACATCTCTTCCCTTATCCCTACAATAACCGGATACATGTCCTCGTCGCCCACAAGAAAAACATTTAATGGAGGAACAACTCCGCATCTCGTTGCCACTACACCTGCAATTGTAGCGAACTCTATCTCTACTACTTTCTCTACTGTTTTTTCCATATCTAAATACATAACTTTCTCTGCTATTGTCTCTATACTTCCTACTGCCACTGTCTGTCTTACATTCCCGACCTCTTGTCTCATACCTACTAGTATCACGCTCCTCACTACTATTACCATAATACTTTCGACTACTCCTAGGTCTACTTCTAGGAGAAGATCTATTCGCTGAATCGTAGCTTCTATTCCTACCGCTATTCCGGTACTGCTCACTACTGTCAAACTGACACCTTTGCTACCTCTTTTTAATCTCACTTTTTAAGTCACTTCCTTTACTATCTGCTTCCAAGAACCTGTTTGAATGATTCGCCATCTCACGAACCCTCAATGCTTCATTTAACAATCCCCAAGTTAAATTGGCATTCTCCATCAGATCTCTACTTACTTCTCTATCCCTCAATCCGTTAACTGCCACTATTAGGGCAAACCTTGCCCTATCATCATTATTCGCTACATCGGCATATCTGCTCAAACTCTCTACCCATTGTAAGTACTCTTTATCACTTTCTCCAAGTGCTTGCCTAGCTGTCAGAAACTTATGGCCCTTTACAAACATACTCTCTTGTCTACCATAGTAACCTTGCAAAATCTCCACTGCCTCTTCATAAGTAGAATCTGCACCATCTACATCGAACCCTGCACCTCTTAATACTTCTCTACTGTTATGCCCAATAGCTTTCAATAGCGGCACTAACTTAGCTCTACCCCTCATAATAAGACGTTTATTGTCACCTTCACCTTCGTAACCTCTTCTCTCAACTGCACTTTCAATACACAAGTTTATTTCTTCCACGAATCTCTCCCATGAGCCATCGTCATGCTCACCAAACACAAGCTTTGGATAACCGCTCTCCATTACAACACAATACGTTTATTTCTCACCACAAATTTACTCTATCCCTCTCGTATAAATTTTTGTAATTCTTACCTTGTCTGAACACTAAATAAATAATAAATATCTCTACCTCTTTAACACCTACACAACTCTACTTCACCGCTCCGACACTTCACAGCCTCACAACTCGTTCGCACAACACCACACTACTATACGTCACCTGCACGCCCTTGAAAAGGTCCTATAATACATGTACGTTAAACTTACACCAAAACCAGAAAATTATCACTTAACAATAAAAGAAAAAAATTTAGAGCTTTGTCAACTGCGCCATGTTGTATAAACCTGTACACTTACATAAATTGATGTGAAGAAGAACCCGGTCCTGTTCTGCCCACGCTTATATACTGTTCCCTCTACTACCACATCCTTGACTTCTCGTAACCTCTCGTAGCTACCTGTAACTACTATGACCTCAGACATTAGCGTAGCCTGGGGCCCACTAACCCAATTATACAACACTTTGAGCCAATGATTAGCTTTTATATCAGCAATAGTCATATATGTACATGTTTTATAAGGCAGTGAATGATGCTATTATTCCACGACCAAGCACGAGCAAAGCAATGGTTTGGGAGCTTTATGATAAATGCATATGCGCACATAACTCTCGAAAAATTATCCGTCAACGGCCGCTACCAAACTCTTGTACCGGAATCCCATCAAAAAATGTAACCATTTTTGTGTAGTGTTGTTTAAGTATAATAATGATACAAAACACATATAAACCTATTTAAATATGTTACCAAGTCTTTGAAAAGTTGACGCAATATCCTAAAACTAACCCATCTGATTGGATTATACATAAATAGACAGATTAATTTGGCCTAAAATCGCTATTAAAATTGACAAACCTTTTTTAATCAAAATTAAGACCGGCCAACGAAACGCCGATAAGGCCGTGCAACAGAGAGTAGAACCATTAAGTCGTGCGCATTTCACAAGAAAAATGTGCATATTTCACTAGTCTACGGCATTGTTCAATTGTCGAAGGTTTCTGTAATTAACGTAAAAGTACTGAAAAGTAATCGTTTCTTTTTTTTGCCGATTCTACTGGACCCTGCCATTTTGGACACTTATAATGAGTACTTTGGTATTCCAACTGATGTCCAAAGCAGTGAAAGTAAAGGAAATGACGATGATATTTTTCTAACGATTCTTATGTTGTGGAAGTCAGCACTGACTAGCCACTTGCAAGTGGGTTCTGTGTACAAGTTGTCTTAAACCAAATGAGTATAATAGCCATAGATATATAAACCTAGATTGGCCAATAGGGAGAAAGCCTGTCAGACTTAAAAAGCATGACGTAACGTCATTGTATTGTACCTCACGCTTGACTGCACTGTTGTTAACAATGAAGTTAATGAGGAGAATTTGACAAAATCACATTTATTTTCACATAAAAACCTTCTTGTGTACATAATTCAGTAAACTAAAGCAATTCTGTGATAATATCTGATAACCACCTTAGATAAAAACTATAAAAGCTATGAATTGTTGCAAACAAATCATGAGCCATCAGGGCTTTATTTGCCACCCTCTCCTATCCCCATTCTCTCTTTGCCCCTTCTCCAAAGAAGAAGTGAGAAGGGGAAAAGAGAGAAGGGGAAAAGAGAAGGGGTCAAATAGCCCACCCACTCAAAAAGCCAGACCCTGGCTAGGTAAATAGACTGATATCTTGCTGAACTAAACATGACTAAATATGATGAGCCTGTGAAGTTTTGATCTGATCAAGGAAATGGAATCAATGGCTTTCTTAGCTAGAGCTGGAACGAGACCAAGGAATGCAGGGTCCAACCAGACTCAGGGTCAGCAATGAGGGCCAAGATTGAGTCGGACCGGATCAGCACGCGCATTTTTTTATTCATTTAAGGTTAAAAGATAGTTCCATTACAGCCTAATGTTGTGACATCAATAAACTGAGATAAAAGAAATCATTATCACACCAATCATTATATTTTGTGGCTTGGTTTATAGATGCAATCTACAATTTATGGCTAGACATTGGTGGATCAATGCTATTCAATGGGTGATAGATTAATGGCATGATTTGGCTAGTGTTTTTATTACAGATTTTATTTTCAACTGCTATTATAATCAACAAGAGATTAGTTAAGAAATACTTTACAAATATAGAAATAGATAACCCAGCATAGTGGAAAGCAAAAATCTATTACTTCTCTAAAACTTCTGGTATTAGTGAAAGAAACTAAAAATAAAATAAATTTGCTGGATTGAAGGTTCTTAGACGCGCTTTTAAGCTCCTCATGATGCCTTCGTTGTAAATGCCTCAATAGTATTGAGGTGGACCGTTCTTTGTAGCTTAAAGGTTAACTTGCAACAAAATTCACATTACAGTTATTTGGTATCAAAATATTCACCATGTCTTACTTTGTTGTGTAGTAGGGTCTAAATACGTGGCATTACAAGCATTTAAAAGCTCAAAAACGAAAAGCCGTCGTAGATTGGAATCTCTTTATTTCGATGACGTAGTCATTACAGTTTGGTTATCGTCTTGTCACGTGATGTTCTCACGTGAATTAAAAAGCCAATAAAAAGCTAAATATAAAACTTATCGTAGCACTAGTTTATGACAAACACTTCGGGTTTTACCGAATACCCCGTATCAAATATAAATGCTCGCTACTTTACAGTTTTGTTTCGGCATTATTCAATCGTCAAGTCGTAATCTGATCACGTGATCCAATACTTCGAAAATAATTTTTGCAGCACTTTTCGATTATCACAGGTGACCAACAGGCTCGTCATGAATATCAGACAATGATATGTACTCCTTCGAGCTAAGGTTAAAAAGTTTAACGATTTTTTACGGTAAGTTATAAGATAAACAGTGCTAAAAGTGACAGCATTACAATGACGATAAAACAGACGCGTAAAAACAATAGACATGGTTCTATTGAACGTGTGAAGTATATTTATGAAAATATTTTGATGAATGAGGTTGCATGAAAGTGTAAACAGAAACCATCTTGTAACAACTACGCCCCATTTGAGCCGTTTTGGAAAGCGAATCCAAACTACGGCGGTTTCGTGTGGCTGGGATTAACTGTTTGTTTTTGAACTTTTAAGAGCTTTTAATCACATTTCCATATATTTTGCACCTACAACATAACAGAGTAAGACATGGTGAATCTTTTGATACCAAATAACTGTAATGTGAATTTTATTGCAAGCCAACCTTTAAACAATAGCATGATGTTGAACCTCAGCAACTTCTCCATGGTAGCAATTAGTGCTAGCCTGGGAAAGTTTTTCACCAATCCAGCACTACTAAGCAACACTCTCGTCGCTTTCTCACTGTGGTTGCAAACCTCAATCACCACAGGCGAAGACAAAGTCAAGCCACCACAATTCTTAACTGTGATTAGGGAATTCGTTGCTTGGTTTACATCATAGTTGGTAACGTCCACGATACTAGTGATACAATCATTACATTTCAGTTTTGGTGACCTGACCAGCTACATAGCCAGCTGTAAAATAATCATTCTGTATCATTTTTGACTTAAGACATACTTGCATACTCATCATATTTAGTCATGTTTAGTTCAGCTGGATATTAGTCTAATTACCTAGTCAGGGTCTGACTCTTTGAGTGGGTGGGCTATTTGCCCCCCCCCTCTCCTTTCTCCCTTCTCTCTTTTCCCTTTCTCACTTCTTCTTTGGAGAAGGAGAAAAGAGAGAATGGGAATAGGAAAGGGTGGCAAGTAAAGCCCTGATGGCTCATGATTTGTTTACAACAATTCATAGCTTTTATAGTTTTAATCTAAGGTGGTTATCAGATATTATCACAGAATTGCTTTAGTTTACTGGATTATGTATCCAAGAAGGTTTTTATGTGAAAATAAATGTGATTTTGTCAAATTCTCCTCATTAACTTCATTGTTAACAACAGTGCAGTCAAGCGAGAGGTACAATACAATGACGTTACATCATGCTATTTAAGTCTGACAGGCTTTTACCCTATTGACCAATCTAGGTTTATATATCTATGGTAATAGCTCTCATGCACAACTGTAATTGTTGCAAGCAAGGTGTCTGGTGAATAATGGCTCTTTATTTACACAAGCTTTATAACCATGAAAAGATAAAACAATTAGATACAATTCACTACAATCAAGTGCAATGCTGAAATGAGTTACAAATAATAAATACTCAAACAGTTACACTTGTAAATGTAAGAATGTTAAGATATATATGTATACACAAAACTGCACAAAGGTAGGTTAATGTTACCACACTGTTCTTAATGTAGGTTAAGAACGTAATTCTCAGTCCTCAGTTCTGTCATTCATAGTCTGCCTCGCTTGCTCTGTGCTCTTTATTTTCTCCCTTAACACTGGAGCACCTTTGCTTATATAGCAAGGGCTGAGTATTAATCTATGGGCTTCCCACACAAGCTGGCTTTTAAATTACAGGGCTAATCTGAGAATAGCTGAACACTTGATAGTAATTAAATCGGCTCAGCTTAGTAAATTCATCACACTTATAAGATTATTACAATATTTAATTGCAAGAATAGTTATTCGGTTTTATTCGATTATTATAAGATTTAGTTATAAGAATAATCATTCGTATTTACAACATCGAAGTATATAGTGACGGATGATGTGCAATATGTTAAAATCTAAATACCAGCTAAAATCTGTTTAGATTTTTAAATTCAGCATAATTTTTTTTAGATATAAATACAGAAATCTAGATAAATATCACAACTTCTTGATATTCATTGCTATGACCAATGATATACAGCCCCCCAGCCTGTGTATATTACACAGCATCTTGCCATTTTACTTCTAATATTGCATTTCTCCTATTGCAGGGGAGAGATATAAACATATCATCTTTTCCTTTCATTATTGCTGTTTGTTGTACATAATAACACCCAGTACATTACAGCTACCATTGCAGCTACCATTGCAGTTCTCCTATTGCACTGCACTGCCATTTGACTGCTAATATTGCATTTCTCAACTAGCAGTACCCTTTCGTTTTCCATTATGACTTTGGTCGTGGGCTGTATGACTGGGGAATTTCTAGTATTATAATCGGTTTTATCAATATGTTGTTGTTTTCTCGTAACTTATTTTTCTACATTCTACAATTAACGTAGCAGTTCTTAACTCAATCTCTCTATGTCTTCGCTCTTTACATTATCCCTTCTGTAATTCTGCCCTATGACAACCTATGATCTTAGCCTTGACTATACCGAGCTCTATAGAAAACAGAAGAACTGCAGCTGCAAATCAAGCCAAAGTATCGAACATTTTTGTCGAAAAGATTTGCTTAAGAAAGTATGTTATGATGGATTGAAAAAACATTTAAACAAACATTTGACTTCATTGTTTTTGCTTTATTTTTGTTTTGCATTTTTAATTGTTGCAGTATTACTACATACATGTAAGTACTGTTCTCAAATGTATAGCTTAGAATAATCATGCATATTTTCTATGATTGTAGCTCAACAGTCAAAAACGCTACTTGTACCAGGCTCTGTCATCACTGATGGGGCGACTGTATCGGCAGCGAAGCAAGAGTTTGCGCAGGATGCTCAAATGGGTGCATCTGTACAAATAACAGTTGAAAATTATTGCCAGTGGCCGCTGTTCAACTTTGAAGGAAATTTGAAGGATGGTGAAACGAAAGGTGCCATAGATATGGTTAAGGCTGGGAAGCGAGAATCAATAGTTATGTATCACGGAAAGCGTAGATGGACACCACTCGCTCTGACTCACCCCAAAATAGCACAGATGTTGCATCGCTTTCCAGAAACACCTAGAATATATGGAACCGGATCTTTGGCTTTAGCTGGAGGAAAACGAGCTGCCGTGATGTGGTTAGTTTCTGATGAGAAACAGAACACACTTGCTGTCGGATTGATGAAGAATTCTAGTGAGATTAATGCTGACCAAATGTACAGTGGAAAGGGCTCCTTTAAAAGACGCGTTTACAAAGATTCTGTCCAGCCTGTTACATATTGTGATAGCATGTTTTGTATTACTGGAACGATGTCAACCTCAAAACATGCTAAGGTAGAAATTCAAGTCTTTCCGATCGACAGTTCCTTTATGGTAAAAAAAGCACGTGACTACTTGAATCGGAAGAGCGGAAATGCTGTTGTTGGTTGAAAACCGATCATAGTTTGGAGGTTTTTAGATAAATAAAACAGGTCTACCAACTTGAAATGTTTGTGATCTTGACATGGTGTCAGCAGATGAATCAAGGCTAAAGATTCCTGCCAAAACCAGTTGCCAATTTGTAAATTGTACCATACCACCAATAAGACACAAAGCAATAAAAATTGTAGACAAGAAAGCAGAGTATGAAATACAACAATGGGTTTAACCCAGCTTTGCAATGTTTCAGAACTTTTGCACATCGAGCGATCAACTCTTTGAAAAATCTTGAAGCCCTAACTTTATGAGCCACAGTTACTTGCCAGTTACTCATTGGTTTCTTATGAAAGGCATTTTATCAGTGACCACTGATCAAACCTCTATATATAAATTCAATTCATTCTAAAGTCTACTTCATATTTTTAAATCGGTGTTTATGGTGCTTTTATGTTGTATCAAATTTTCTCATAAAAATGCATTGTAATTCTTTTAATTTGTTCTACAGTTAAAAAATCTCGGATAATTTCTTAATAAATGGCAACAATAATACACCGATATATAATATAATAATACAACAATAAAACAAAGGCGTTATATATTATGTTGTTACGATTTTCAGTAAATGAGCGATGCAACTTGCATGACTGAGCATTTGTATTAGAATCAACCACTGAATTCACACAGTAAAATTATATAGGAGAACGGAAAAGAAAGTTATGTAATTGCATAAAGAGACCTCAGAGGAAAGGTATTACATCACAGTTACTCAAAGTATCCAACTAATCAAATAAGCAATTACAATACACTGAAACCACAAATAACTACATAATATATTCACTTACAGCTAATCTCAAGCACAAATTGTAATAACCTACGAAAGGATTCAGACAAGAGTAAGACAACAACAATAAGACAAAAGACACAATTATAATATGACCCGTACACTCAATTATGGATACATATAACAAGTATATATGTAAATTGTTAAATAAAGAAGTGACCAATAAAAGAGCATTTTTGACTCTGACCTATTTTGAAGTTATGCAAATGAAAATGCAAGAGAAGCGTTATGGAGAAATAAAAGTAGAAGTAGAGATACACAGTAAAATAGCTGGGAGTAAGTGAAGCTTAAATTATTTTAACTTAATTGTTTCTTCCTTATTATACATATAACATTTTTTATGTTGTATTTACTTTATGCCTCTGGCCTTTTTGACACCAGAGGTTACAAATGCTTAATCAATTTTTCCAATTCTTCTTTGCATACAAGACACCCATGCATATACCCAAATGGTTAACAGCTAATGGATTTCTCATTCACTTAAAGAGGCAAACAGCATGAGATACAAGATAAAAACACTAAGCATTACATCAGATGTGTACATCAAGCAATCAATACTAAAGAAAAATGTACCAAGTATCAAAACAGACACATTCTCTAAGCAATGCAACAGATAAAACCGATTAATACTTAGAATAACTGAGATGCTAGATTTAACAAATAAATATTGCACGCTCACCCTCTCTTTCCCTCTCTTTCCCTCTCTTTCCCTCTCTTTCCCTCTCTTTCCCTCTCTTTCCCTCTCTTTCCCTCTCTTTCCCTCTCTTTCCCTCTCTTTCCCTCTCTTTCCCTCTCTTTCCCTCTCTCTCTCTCTCTCTCTCTCTCCTTTTCTCTCCCGCTCTCTCTACCTCTCTCTTCTTCTATCTCCCTCTCTCCCTCTCTTCCTCTCTCCCTCTCTCTTTCTCTCTCTCTCCCTCTCTCTCCTCTCTCCCTCTTTCTTTTTCCACTCTTTCTTCTCTCTCTTCTCTGTCTCCTCTTTCTTTTTTTCTCTCTTTCCACTCTCTCCTTTTCTCTCCCGCTCTCTACCTCCCTCTCCTTCTATCTCTCTCCCTCCCCTCTCTCTCTATGTCCTTTCTCTTTCTCCTTTCTCTCTCCTCTCTCTGTCTCCTTTCTCTCTCCTCTCTCTGTCTCCCTTCTCTCTTTTTTTCTCTCCTTTTTCTTCCTCTCCCTCTTGTTTTTTTTCTCTCCCTCTTCTCTTTCCCTCTTCTCTCTCTCTCCCTCTTTTTCTGCTTCTCTCTCCCTCTCTCCCTCTCTCTCCTTTCTCTCTCTCCCTCTCTCTCCCTCATTCTCTCTCTCCCTCATTCTCTCTTTCCCTCCTTCTCTCTCTCTCTCTCTCTCTCTCTCTCTCTCTCTCTCTCTCTCTCTCCCTCTCTCTCTCTCTCTCTCTCTCTTTTTCCTCTCTCCCTTTTCTCTCCTCTTTCTCTCTCCTCACTCTCTTTCTTTTCTCTCCTCTCCCTCTTCTTTTCCTCTTCCTCTCCTCTCTCTCTCTCACTCCCTCTCTCTCTCTCCTCTCTCTCCCTCCCTCTCTCTCTCCATCTCTCCTTTCTCTCTTTCTCTCTCTCTCTTCTATCTCCTCTCCTTCTTCTTTTCCTCTCCCTCTCTTCCTTCTTTCTGTACTCTCTCTTCTTTCTCCTTTCTTTCTCCCTCCTCTTTCTCTCCTCTCTCCGTCTCTTTTCTGTCCTCTCTCTCCTCTCACTATTTCAACAAAGGCTTTTGGTTGTTTAACATTTTGTTTAAAAATTTACTTGCAACAAAATTTACATTACAGTTATTTGACATCAAAAGGTTCACCATGTCTTACTCTGCTGTGTTGTAGGTGCAAAACCTGTGGAAATGTGACTACAAGCTTTTAAAAGCTCACAAACGAACAGTTAATCGCAGCCATCATGAATATGCCATACTTTGGAATATCTTTATTTCGATGACATGCTCAAACATTGTCGTTGTTGTTTTGACACGTGATGTTATCACGTGAAACAAAAGGTTCAATATAAAACTTCTCGTAGCACTAGTTTATGACAAACACTTTGGGTTCTACTGAAAAGCCCGTATCAAATATACTGTGCCTGTAAAAATTACGAGACAAAATTTTATAAATTTATACGTTCCACCGTTTAGCTCCGCTGCCAGTCATCAAAGAACAACATACCAAAACTCGGTGCTATCGAACCAACTACCTATATATGCTAAAAAACATAGGACCATTTCCGAATTTAAAAATAGTCTAAGAGTTCATCTTCTGGAGCGAGAGTGAGAGTCTATTTTTTTGCTATCGTCTAACTGGGCCTTGCCTTGACCAGTTCGCCATTGCATATAGGCCTCATCATCACCTCCTTTGTGTTGTTATATTTATTGTTCATTATTAGAAATTAATTATACACTTTTATGTTGACAACCTTGTGATGTGTTTATTACTTCAATTTTTTGTTCTATTTTTCTATTGATGAAATAAACAAACAAACAAAAATATAGATGCTTGTTACTTTACAGTTTCGTTTCAGCTTAGTCTAATCATCTAGTCGTAATCTGATCATGTGACCCATACTTCCTGCCAAATGGCGCGAACATTTTCTGCAACATTTTTTCGATTATCAAAGATGACCAACAGGCTTGTCATGTTAATCAGAGGATGATATGCACTCTTTCGAGCTAAGGTTAAAAAATTAAACACATTTTTATGGTAGGTTTTGAGATATCAATGCTCAAAATGACAGAATTACAATGATGATGAAATAAGGACAATTGACATGGTTTTATTGAATGTGTGAAGTAGATTTGTGAAAATATTTCGACGAATGAGGTTGCATGAGAGTGTAAACAAAAGCCATCGTGTTCAACTATGTCCTATTTTAGCCGCTTTGAAAAGGTATTCCAATCTATGGTGTTTTTGTGATGGCTGCGATTAAGTGTTCGCTTTTGAGCTTTTAAAAGCTTGTAATCACATTTTCACATATTTTGCACCTACAACACAGCAGAGTAAGACTTGGTGAATCTTTTGATACCAAATACCGTAAAACCTCTAATTGAACGCCATGGCGCTCTATTTTTCAACCCTTCTTCTATAGTAGCGGTCAATTGGAGGTGGCGTTCAAATAGAGACTGGCGGTGTATTTTTCAAATGGCTTGCCAGGATTTTCGGCAAGTGAATTTAGCCCTATTACGGGCGAAACAAATGTCGCCTACATTCTGCTCTCTTTTTTCGGAGAAGTGATATTATACCTTTTGGATGCAATAAATCTGCCAATTTGCCTCTAACTTGTCAAAGATCTCATAATAAATTTGCATTGAAAAACCGAGAAATATCTCTATTAGTTGATATCTATTGCTTGCAATTGACCTGTGATGATGTTATAAACCTGTGTTCTTCTTTGCAATTTGCTAGAATTTTCAATTTTTATTTCATTCTAAACTTGAAGGCATATTTTTATTTTATATCTGTATTTGACATTGTTGAATAAAAGGTCATTGCACTCTTTGATATGTTTGCTACAACTTGCAGCCAAAGCTAGCTTTTTATGTGCAATAGAGGTGGAGTTATGAGCATCGATACATCATAAGCCGTGATAAAAACGCTGCAAGGACGCTATTAAATAACATGCTATAGATCTGCAGGTTTATAAATTATACAATAATAATCTATCAAATGATTTTTGTATTTATGAATAAGTGACATAGACCAATCATACTTATATTACATGCAGAAACAAGATTAACGTTTTCAGCACAAAAAATGTCCATCATTTGCTCAGATAGCTGCGTTCTGATTGTTACTTTCGATGGAACGAACATATTTTGTTGTTCAATACCTTCCACATTATCTTCTGATCCCAACACTCCTTTTGCACTGCTGAACTAGTCAATATTAGCGTCCAAACATTTTTTAGCATAGCAAAGCATTTAGCACTAATGCAACACGTAAAAGTTTGCTTCACTGAATTACATGTATACTACCACTGTAATGGCATTGGCCTATCTAAACCAATGAACTTCTGTGCGACAATTTGAGCGCCATCTTGAACACTACTACATGGGCTTCTGGGTTAGTTAGTGAAATGACGGATCATAGTTATCCCAAGAAAAAAACTCCTTTATCTGCTGGAAATCAGTGTTTTGCCATTAATTTCTACCATTATGACAACCCTGAAACACGGAGGGTTAATGATATATCATTTCACAAGTGAGTTTAGCGTTTTTTCCTGCATTAGTAGCACTAGTACAGCAGTAGCTGTTTAGAAGAAGCTTGCTAGTAGCTGGTTGGAAGCTTGCTAGCAGCTGGTTAGTAGAAGCTTGCTAGCAGCTGGTTATTAGTAGCTTGCTAGTAGTAGCTGGTTAGTAGCTTGCTAGCGGCTGGTTAGCCAATTTAGCTTAGCTAGTGTGCTTATCTGTATGCTTATAACTTATATATGTTGCTCTTGCTACCCAGGTGTTATCTGCATCAGTGGCTGATTCTCTAATTACCCTGAAAACTGAGTTACATTTGCCACAGTTTCAAGACTATGATGCCACAGTTGAGCTCATTCAGGTTAGTGCCGTGAGTTTATTTTCCGATGTGTAACTGCAATTTGATACTGCAAATATTTGTTATTAGAAATTTTGATGTCATGCATGGCAGTGTGATCACAGTTGGAATAATGTAGATTAACACATATAAGTTGTAGATATTAAAATTCAGCCAATGTTAGTAAATGTGGTTTCTTGTTGTTTTTGCAGAAAGTTGATAGATTATTTGATATACTCAATAGTCGGTCAGTTGCAGGCCGTGGCTATAAACGGCCTATACAGTTGTCCAGTATGGAGTGTCTAACTATGTTTTTCCTAGACACAAAGACATATCTTATGAGTTTGAGAACAATGGATGATACACCTTTATACAACACTAGGCGGTACTACATTTTTGTTGTTGAAATTGTTGCTTGTTTTACTGCTCACTTCCTATCTCTTCGCTATGGTCGAAATAAACTGAAATAATAATTCAAATTTTGGATTGAATCAGAAATGCCTACGTAATATTCTGGTAATGATCTATTGTTTGGTGACCTAATATAGTCTGTTATTTTTTCACAATATTTCAGTTTGTTTCTATGGTTAAATATTCTTCGTTTATTGTTCCTTTTTCTAGTTTATGATCTTTGTGTGTAGATTGTTCTGCTTTTGAGTTTTCTAGACTAGCAGCTGCATCATGTAGTGTGGTGCGATATTAGTGCATAATTGTTATAAGCCTGCATTAACTTAGGTTTATTGATGTACAGCAGGGGTGCCCAAATGTCTTTAATTGAGGGCCAATATTTAATATTTGAGACATGTGGTAGGCCACGGTATGTATGATGATATGAAGTGAAGTTGTATATGGGTTTAAGAGCATTATTGTATTTCTAGAACTATATATATTATATTACTTTACAATTACATCCACGTGTCAATAACAAATTATGTTTAGTTGTCTTTAATGAATATGGAATACAGATTATATGCGCCATTTGTATAGAAAAATACTCCAAATAAAGCTTTACAAACCTGCCTAAAATGGGTTGCATTCCAAATATGTGCAAAAGTAATTTTTTGGAGACCTTGTAAGGTGGGCCACATTAAATTTGTTAGTGGGCGACCACAGGCCGCTATTTGAGCATCCCTCATGTACAGTAAAAAAATGAACAATGTTTATGTATTGACATATTTGATGGTTTGTTGGTAAGCATGTTTGCATCACTGGATTGGTGTGTGCTGTTGATGTAGTGCTCGGTTTAGTTGAGAAGCTACTGAATCCTGGTCATTTAGATTACCTGCTGATGTACAAGTTCTCACAAGATCATCTAGAGTTGTTGTTTAATGCTGTACGAAGGTGTGGTATGTAGTACATTGCTTGTTAATTCATCTCATACAAGTATAGCTGAAAACGCACATATTATGCTTTGCAGTATGTGATTTCACCTGCTGGATATAGCTTTTCAGACCACACGCTGCTTTCAAGCAAAATAGATCAAGTGGGCCAAATCGAGGCTGATACAAAAAATGATATCACCAAGCTTCAAGATAATGGGCGCCAAAATCTAAATATAATCAATTCATATATTGCTGTACACCATAATATTGCTCGACTATGAATCTATTTTCTTGGTATGTTTGATTGTAATGGGGACATTTTGGCTGATACCTTAACAGCTTAACAATTTTCTTTTAAAAATCATGATTATTCTGTCCATATTTTAGCACCATTCCCATTTTATTTTCAATTGCAACAAAAGATAACTGTTAATATTTCAGGAGGCTGGAACAACAACCCATCAGTAGAACAGTTCCAGCATATCTTTAGGCGCTTGGTTACAAGAAGTGATGTTACACCAGGAGTTACTGGTAATGTCAGATCTATGGATGACACTGCATTGTTACAAGCTTCTACTACCTAAGTGTCACCAACTGTTGGTAGTGAAAATTGTATTGAAGATGTTATTGACAGACAAACTATGCTTCTCAAAGAAATGCTAAACATTACATCACATCCTGTTCTTGGTAACATTGCTGTATATTCATCTGGTTGGCTTGTCAAAAAACTGCTTAAAAAGTTACTTTATGAGCCATGTAGACTCTCCCTAATTCAGTCTAAGGAAGTTAGCCAATATGATGATATTCATGTTCTGTTAAGAGTTAAGAACAACGGTGGCTTGATTTCTCCTACTGATGGTGTTGTAACAACTGTTTTTTGCATCGAAAAGTATCTGAAGGTGGCTACATCAGCCAATTAATGTTTGAAATATCTCAAGGTTCTGAAGTGTGTAAAAGAAGAGATTGCACGCTATGATATATTTGAATTAAAGCAACATTGTACTGACACTTCTGTAGGAATTGATAATCATCACTTTTCACTACTAGCTTTAGTGGTTGAAACATACTTTGATTTAAGGCAGCACAACTTTGCCAACTTAAGAAACCTAGATTTACATAAAGTGAACATCAGACATAATGCTAAAAAAAACCAAATTATTTAGAGGACAGTGAACTGTTATGTTGCTGTGACATAAATTGTCTATAGCCGGTTTAAGTTAGTATTTATTTTTAAGACTTCTCTATATATATATATGCATACAAATTGTATAGTTTGAAGGCATGTAGTAGTTCAATTTATTATACAATTTATATATACTATAATGCTATTAGACGTTATTTTAGGATCATCAGAGCATCTGGCTCATTAATTTTTTATGCATAGATCATTTATTTTCTGAATCACAAACAAATTTGATGATCAAGTAAAATGTAATTAAGATTTATAGCTTGCTTTATATATGCAAACAATTTGTACAGTTCGAAGGCGTTTAGTTGTTTAACTTATTATATACTTTTTTATATATAATGCTATTAAACATTGTATTAGCATCCGAGCATCTGGCTCATTTTCTATGCATAAACCATTTATTTTCTAAATCACAAATAAATTTTGTAGTCAAGCATACTGTAGTTAAGATTTATAGTTTGCTTTTGGTCTAATATCAACTATCTAATATCAATATCTAATCAACGAATAACACATATAAATATAACACAAATCAAGATATATTGAGTGTTGGGACCTACTAGCGCAATAGCTAAAACTAATCTAGGCTCGAGGCCAATCCAACCACTTTTTGGACAAAGCGATGTAGGTTGCAAGATTTTAATCAATGTATACAACAGTTTTGTCAGTTTTCCGCTCTTGGTGATGTAAACAACTATTGTGATCTCTTATTAGATAGTCAATAAGTTTTAAAGCTGAGGTTCACTGGGCTGATAAGGCGAGCAATGCCAATGATACCCTTAAATCCAGTGGAAACATCTGTTGATAAGAAATGCAAGTTATATAATAGAGCCCATATAGAATTGTCTGCCTATTGTTGAAACCATGCCAATAGCCATCTACAACAAAAACTTTGAACCTATGAATCTGTAGATCTTTAGCTAGCTTTACTTTGATATATAGGTTGAATGAATATGTAGATTTTTACCTTGTCTTTGATACATAGGTTAATTAAGATTGGGGATGGATAAAAGCACCCACAAGCTTATTGAGATTAAATGTTGTACAATGTTGCTAGGTTACTATCAAGGGGAACGTGACCATGTAGCATGTTTCAAGATGGCCCTCAAATTGCTACACCGATAAATGACCTTGGCCATTCTAGGGGTAGTATAGTTTAGTTGTCCTTCCGATAGGTAGGTAAGTTTCTACGGCTTGTATTTACTCAGGTTATAGGAAATTTAGGAGGGTAAACATGGGAAGAAGCAGATGATGAACTATTGCTTACTGGACTTACTAGTCAAGTAGGAGAGCCCTAAGACTCTGCAGTAATCATCCACTAGTGATAGCACTCTAAGAATCTGGTTAGTTGTTTTTACTATAGCTTTACAGGACAGTTTTTATGTTCTTAACTGATTTTCTGTCTAATTTCTCTTTTGTGCAAATTATGTTCTAGAAAAATGTGTATCTTTTAAGGACCTTTATTTGCCAATTTCCAATGTTTACAGAAAATAGCACCTAGTTATATGGTAGCCATGACACTAAGCGATGCTTTAGGAAAAGGCACTAAGTTGATAGCTGAAGGCTGTATGATATACTGAACAAAAGTTGATTGATCCACTTAGAAAACAGCATGAAAAATAATAAGCCAAAAAATAGACAATACCATTTGGTAGAACAAAGAGAAGTAGTAAGTAAGAGAGGACAACTGACAATGGAATGAAACAGAAAGATACTGTTAGTCTTAGTGAAATAATCAATCTAAGTTTGCTGAAAGGTGACCTTTTAGCAGCTTTAGGTCAAATCCTGAAACTTCTCTGCCGATCAAATGTGTGCCCTATTTAATTGAATTTAATTTTTATTTTGAATTTAATAAAGATAGTAAATACAAAAATTAAGCAAAATGGATTTTAAAATACAAGTAATATGGTTGACGAGTTGAGTTTATTTTAACAGGCTACCTGAATTGCCAGGTCACTCGGTCAGCCCATACACTACATGTGGGAAGACAACTCTAATTTGATTGATCATCATGATTACTGTGAAGAACAGTTGTTACACTGTAACAATTATCACAATTTACACATAACTACGGTGTAAGAACTTAGTCTCATC
The DNA here is from genome assembly GCF_963576615.1 of Watersipora subatra. NCBI lineage: Eukaryota > Metazoa > Bryozoa > Gymnolaemata > Cheilostomatida > Watersiporidae > Watersipora > Watersipora subatra. Next base: position 58,343,111 of record NC_088714.1, on the reverse strand, counting down.
TATAGAATATTGTAAAAAAGTATGTTAGCCTCATTATCTACAATTTCACATTCTGTTTAACTAACCTAATAATGTTCAATCTTCATTTAAATTTAGCTCAACGTCCAACTGCCAGCCAGTAAGCTGCATTGTACAGAGAGGCAATTCCATGACTAAACTGCCTACGTCATAAGGACTCTGAACTTACTGGTTTAGTTATAGGTACACGATGAAAAACCCGTTGTCAGCTTTAGCAGTTACTTTGCTGCTAGCTCTTTCAAGGTCATCACAAGGTGAGGGGCTGTTGGGTCTTATGGTACTTTTCAAGAATGTAGTTTACGTTCTTGAACTTAACTGGCAATACATATAAAAAAGGAATAAATACAGTAATAGTAAATGTTTATGTTGTACATATAAAAATGTTGGGATATAAAATTGATTTATGTCAAAATTAAAAATGTTTGTGAAACATGGTTTAAAGAAAAATAAAAACACTAATTACTGTTATCTGTAATTCCTGTAATTAAGAGGAGCATTGTCTTGGAGTACATAAAGAGCTTGCTTTGCCAAATTTTGAAAAAATATAGAAATTTGATACAGAAAGTTTGATCACTGAAGTTATGCTATCATTTGATTTTATTTCAAAAAGTTATTTGGAAATGAAACTGCAATAAGGACCACTCCACTCTTTTTTATATTACATTGTTTGTAGTACATAAAGAGCTTGCTTTGTCAAATTTTGTTGTAAATTTTGATAAATCAAAATTAAAAAACATAAAAATAAGCTCAGCAATAAAAATATTACTAAAAATAGATAAAGAATAAATTTGTATTGTTACAGAAAGTTTGAACATTGAAGAACTCACAGCATTACTATCTATTGATTTTATTTAAAAATAAAAATATTGACAAGGCTATCAGCCAGAAGTTTGACTTCCTGAAGTGAGAATGACTAAGATATTGTGATTGGTCAACTGGTCGTAATAGTGTGACTACCTTGTACAGTTTTTTCGATATTTGTAAAATTTACCTTGTACAGTTTTTTTTTAGAAAAATCCCAGAATATAATAACTTGTTTGCATGTGCTTCATTCTTATTTTCATTTTTTTGGAAGAGAGCCAAAGTTAATTAAAGTCAAAGTTATGTAAAGGTTTTGAAAACTCCGGCACAGTTCTTGGTGGTTAGTATTTGGTTGGCGAGTGGCAGCTCAGCTGTTTAAGCCTAGCTACAAAATGTCAAAAAGGATATCCAGTTTTAAATTGTTCCTCAAAATGGCACTGAAATAAGACAGTAAAACTGTAAAAGCTGTTCTATATCTGAGCAGGGACAACATGTCAGTTTATCCGCAATAATCTATATTACTATATATAATAAACCTCAGCGTTTGTCATTTGACTGTTGGTCATTTCTCATTCATGAGTACAGTTAAAGCGATAAGTTTTCAAGATTGAAAAACCCATTTCGCATTGGATTTGAACTTTGAACCTTCTGAGCTGCAGGCAGACATTCAATTCACTAGACCAAGCGATTACACTGCTACACAATGGAATAATTGTGGTCATACTCATTACTACAGTTAAATACGTATTTTTGAAGCACTTGTGAAAATATTATTGGTTACTACTAGCACGTTTGAAGATCATGAGTGATTACGTGGGAGATCATAAAGCGTTACGTTGTGTAACGATTACAAGCTGGCTTCATGGCTCTTATTATAGTAAAGATTTAGATTTGCTCAAGTTACTCAAATTCATTGGGTAAAGAAACTTTACCCAATGGCCATTATGTTACCTGCCACTGTTTATAAGCTGTTTGTTGCATTCACCTAGTAATACAATATATACAATACATTATTAATTATCTCTGTGATTGTAGGGAGCCAATCACAGTCACTACTTGTGCCAAGCTCTGTCATCGCTGACGGCGCAACTGTAGCAGCCGCTAAGCGAGCATTTTTAAACGATGCCGAGGCTTATACTGCGACAGCGCAATTAACAATCGAAAATTACTGCATGTGGGAAATGTTTGATCCTAAAAGTTACTATCAAGATGGTGACGTAGATGGTGCCATGTCAAAGATTAGCCCCGGTCAAAGGGAGTCGATAGTAACGTATCGAAAAAACAGGACCGTTTGGCAAGTTATTCGAGGTTTTCTTGCGAGAACATACGGATCCATGTCTTGGGCTTTGGCAGGAAGTAAAAGAGCGGTCGTCATGTGGTCAGTTCCAATTAATGGTAACCAAGACAACGTACTTGCTGTTGGGTTGATGAATAGTTACGGGACACAAACTGCTGAACAAATGTACAGTGGAAGTGGTTCCTTCAAACGACGAGTTTACAAAGACTCTGTCCAACCTGTTACATATTGTGATGACATGTTTTGTATTACTGGAAGCATGTCGACTTCAAAAGATGCTCAGATTAAAATTAAGGTCTTTCCTATTGAGAGGTCATTCATGGTCAAGGGAGCGCAAGATTACTTAAATCGAACGAATGGAAATGCCGTCGTTGGGTGAAATTACATTATTACAATTGGAGAATTTTTAGAAATAAATAAAATGGTGGCCTGTTTTGTCTTTCACAACTTTAAATGTTTGTAACTTTGATAGGCTATGAGTTGACCAATCAAAGTTTAATGTTCTCTGGCTAAACCATTTGCCATTTTTTAACTTTATAGGAACCTCTAATGACTAATGGCTACTATAGATGACCAGTGAACTGCATCGGGCTACTTAGGGCATAGTCAATAATATTGATGTAGGTACAGTTGTAACCATAGATGTAGTCATCAATGTAATCATTGATCAAGTTACAAAAGTATTCATAGGTATAATCATAGATGTATTCGTAGATGTAGTTACAGAAGAACCCATAAGTGTTGTCATAGATTCAATCATTTACGTAGTTATAGAAGTAGCCACTGAGTTAATCATAGATGTAGTCATAGGTGTAGTCATAGATGTAGTCATAGGTGTAGCCATGGAGGTAGTCATAGGTGTACTCATAGATGCAATCATAGATGTAGTTAGAGATGTAGTCATAGATGTATTCATAGAGGTAGTCATAGAGGTAGTCATAGGTGTAGTCATAGATGCAATCATAGGTGCAATCATAGATGTAGTCATAAATGTAGCCACATATGTAGTAATAGATATAGTTAGTCATAGGTGTAGTCAGGCCTGCAATAATGTTCAGTAAAACAATAAGTTATTATTTCTCTACCAGTGTGACTACATATAATGTAGGGCAGTTAGTTACGTACTTATCATACATGTATGTTTCTGTTGATTGTAACTATAGACTGAAATATATTACTTTCTATCACGATGACTAGAGAACCTGCCAAACTACACCCTGTCACTATAACTACTGGAAAAGCATAAAACACTCATACTACATTTTTCACCTGCATATCTCAGAGTCTGATACCTCAACAAGTTCATTATCATGATTATGAGGTATATGAAAAGATTCACCATGTCTTAATCTGCTGTGTTGTAGGTGCAAAATATGTGGAAAGGTGATTACAAGCTCTTAAAAGCTCAAAAACGAAAAGCCGCCGTAAATTTGAATCTCTTTATTTCGATGATGTAGTCATTACAGTTTGGTTATCGTCTTGTCACGAGATGTTCTCACGTGAATTGAAAAGCCAATAAAAAGCTAAATATAAAACTTATCGTAGCACTAGTTTATGACAAACACTTCGGGTTTTACCGAATACCCCGTATCAAATATAGATGCTCTCTACTTTACAGTTTTGTTTTGGCATTATTCAATCGTCAAGTCGTAATCTGATCATGTGACCCAATACTTCGAAAATAATTTTTGCAGCACTTTTCGATTATCACAGGTGACCAACAGGCTCGTCATGATTATCAGACAATTATATGTACTCCTTCGAGCTAAGGTTAAAAAGTTTAACGATTTTTTACGGTAAGTTATAAAATATCAGTGCTAAAAGTGACAGCATTACAATGACGATAAAACAGACGGGTAAAAACAATAGACATGGTTTTATTGAATGCGTGAAGTATATTTATAAAAATATTTTGACGAATGAGGTTGCATGAAAGTGTAAACAGAAACCATCTTGTAACAACTACGCCCCATTTGAGCCGTTTTGGAAAGCGAATCCAAACTACGGCGGTTTCGTGTGGCTGCGATTAACTGTTTGTTTTTGAACTTTTAAGAGCTTGTAATCACATTTTCACATATTTGGCACCTACAACACAACAGAGGAAGACATGGTAAATCTTTTGATACCAGATAACTGTAATGTGAATTTTATTGCAAGTCAACCTTTAAACAATAGCATGATGTTGAACCTCTGCAACTTCTCCATGGTAGCAGTTAGTGCTAGCCTGGGAAAGTTCTTCACCAATCCAGCACTACTAAGCAACACTCTCGTCGCTTTCTCACTGTGGTTGCAAACCTCAATCACCACAGGCGAAGACAAAGTCAAGCCACCACGATGCTTAACTGTGATTAGGGAATTCGTTGCTTGGTTTACATCATAGTTGGTAACATCCACGATACTAGTGATACAATCATTACATTTCAGCTTTAGTGACCTAGCCAGCTACATAGCCAGCTGTAAAATAATCATTCTGTCTCATTTTTGACTTCAGACATACTTGCATACTCATCATATTTAGTCATGTTTAGTTCAACATGATATTAGTCTAATTACCTAGCCAGGGTCTGGCTCTTTGAATGGGTGGGCTATTTGCCTCCCCCCCCCTTTTCTTTTCCCCCCTTCTCTCTTTTCCCCTTCTCACTTCTTCTTTGGAGAAGGGGAAAAGAGAGAATGGGGATAGGAGAGGGTGGCAAATAAAGCCCTGATGGCTCATGATTTGTTCGCAACAATTCATAGCTTTTATAGTTTTAATCTAAGGTGGTTATCAGATATTATCACAGAATTGCTTTAGTTTACTGGATTATGTACACAAGAAGATTTTTATGTGAAAATAAATGTGATTTTGTCAAATTCTCCTCATTAACTTCATTGTTAACAACAGTGCAGTCAAGCGTGAGGTACAATACAATGACGTTACGTCATGCTATTTAAGTCTGACAGGCTTTTTCCTTATTGGCCAATGTAGGTTTATACATCTATGGTAATAGCTCACATGCACAACTGTAATTGTTACAAGCAAGGTGTCTGGTGAATAATGGCTCTTTATTTACACAAGCTTTATAACCATGAAAAGATAAAACAATTAGATACAATTCACTACAATCAAGTGCAATGCTGAAATGAGTTACAAATAATAAATACTCAAACAGTTACACTTGTAAATGTAAGAATGTTAAGATATATATGTTATATATATATATAGAACCTTGATATTGGTTGCTACCAGTTTTCTCAGGACAATGTTTTTGCACTGATGGTAAACATGCATTCAGTTTATTGACCATAAAATCTGCTGTAATTAAGCTGGATTAAAATTTTTTTGCAAAATAACTGAGAATTTTCTCCTTCTGCTAGTGGGGATAACTCTAAATCTCACACACCCGACTTAACCATGGCTTCTGTGATCATGACCCATTTCTTCACTTTGGTTACAGATTGCTGTCAAAACCATTCTATATTCATCACAACCAACTTTCAAGCTGTGTATATTACACAGCAGCTTGCCATTTTACTTCTAATATTGCATTTTTCCTATTGCAGGGAGAGGTATAAACAGATAATCTTTTCCTTTCATTATTGCTGTTTGTTGTACATAACACCTAGTGCATTGCAGCTACCGTTGCAGTTATCCTATTGCACTGCAGTGCCATTTGATTGCTAATATTGCATTTCTCAACCAGTAGTACCCTTTATTTTTTCCAATTTCACTTTGGTAGTGGGCTGTATGACAGGGAAATTCCAGTTTATATAAATTCTCAAATATTTTACAACATTTGCTTTTATAACCAAGGAGTTGCCTATTCAGTTTAACATTTTTATGTCATGGAGATCTATTGAACTTCAATAGAGTTATTTAGCCAATTCAACGTAATGTATAAAACATTTACCTACTTGAATCACACGTGTACTTTATAGGTACTTTGTGATTCTATTTATAGCAATGCAATTTATCTATTCGAAGAAGAGAGCTATTTTATGCCTGCGCAAACCATAAAGTTTTTCTAGTCCACTGCAACGAGTTGTTTATTTGTTACACAAGGACATGACATGACGACACTGTATTTAACTTGTCATATCATCTTCATTACATACGTCATGAGAGGAAACATGTGGTGATCACACCGTCAACAAATGTGCGTGTTCGATATGCAGACTATTGAGAGCGAAGCAGTACACCAAACTAACTGGTGAGTTAGTATTCTACTCAATAAGCACCTGCTGACATTACTGCTGACATAGTAAATTATTCCTTTCCTTGAGGAGTCTGGGGTATTTACAAACATAATAGCAAGAATGTTTTGGTTTAGTGAATTATATCTACATTTTGATGATAGTGGTTTGAGAGTAGTAAACAAGAGAGTAGAAATAAGAACGTGATACTACAATAAATACAACACTTTTAGAAGCATATATTCCTTCCCATTTCTTAGACAATTTTACAAGAAAATTCTATGGTAGATACAATTGTAATCTACCAAACAACTATTAATATGTGTATATAATGTTTGTAATTAGCTGATGCTTGTATATATCCTGCATGAGGTTTAGATAACTGTGCTAATGATTCTCTTGTCTGACCTTGACGAATATAACTTCCCTACATATTGACACTTATTTTTTCCCAAAACAAGTGTGCTTTTGTTCTATAATTACCTTCCATATTGACGTTGCGCTCTACTTATTATTTTCTTATTCAGTGGTTCAAATACACCTGAACAAGCTGCTAGCCGTAGTGAAATGCTCAAGACTTTTATGACAACTAAATACTAAAATTCAATAACAACTTCCACCAAAGTACATCACCTATACTGAGCTTGTTCTCATCTGAGCTATATCCTATTAGCTGCCAGTACAACCTTGACAATACCTTGACAACCAAGCGTAGACAATACACCAACTGCATAGTGATAGCTGCTCTGTTGTTCTTGTTAGGTTCACTAAATTACAATAAATGTCAGTTAAAGCTAAAGCAATGAAAATATATACATACTAGATAAATGCCCAGCGTTGTACGAGTAATAAAAAAAGTTTTTGCACAAAAAATTAATTGTTAAGGAATGTATATAACATTCACCATTCTACGTTTTAAATGAAGTTGTTTGTTTATTTCTCTGTGTGTCGTAAGGTTAATTAAGTCGGTGCTATATATACATGTTGGATATGTTTATATAAATCTCAGTGTTTGTCTGTCTGTCTGTTCACATGTCCAGTCATAGTGATAAAGTTTTAGTAATGAAAATTACCCTTGCACTGAAATTGAACTCGGAACTTCCAGTTTTCTAGACAGGTATTTATCCAATACATTAGGCTGTTCAACTGGCTATACTATGGAGTAAAATGTGCACATACTTATTACAACAGCCAATCTTTCATAGATTCACGTTTAACACTTCAGCTAGCCTTATTTGTGAAGCCATACCAAAAAAATATATGTGCACATTTGTGGAGCTGTACTAGGCACTGCAGCCGATACAGTATGAATTCCACAGAAGCAAACACAATAAACAGAAATATACGCAGTACACAAAAATAAACAAACACCTTCATTTAAAAGTTAGAATGGTAAATGTTGTATATGTTGCTTAAAAATAAATTCGTTGTGCAAAAATCTTTTCTTTACCCATGCATCACCCATCTTTACCCATGCATTACCCCGGGCATTCACCTAGTCTATATATATATATATATATATATATATATATATATATATATATATATATATATATATATATTTCTCAAAGTTGGTGTCTGCGTTTGTCTAGCTTTAGCTATTAAAATCTTGGAATAAAGAATCCATACAGCAAAAGATTTGATCTCAGACCATCTCCTTCACCAGTCCAATGCCTTGCCAGTTCAGCCAGAGGAGCTTGATGGAATCATTAAACGATATACGTTGCTATATGAGAGCAAATATACTACTGCTCTCCGTTACGACGCAATGTGATGATGCATCGTCATGGAGGGTAGCGCAATTTTATGGGTGATCAATTGTTAGAGCAAGTAGTTAACTCTTATTAGTAAGCTTACTCAAATTATCTATTGGCAATGTGCCAGTCTAATAGCAAGTGGCAGGAAACTACATTACCCCTCATTGTTTATAAGCTCATTTTAATACCCGGGAAATGCCGGGCATCCAGCTAGCAATGACAAATGTTGTTATATGTTAAATACAAATAAATTTTTTGTCCAAAGACATTTTTATTATCCGGGCAAAACTGGGTAGTAAAGCTAATATATGTATATTTATAGCATTTTGATGAAGCCTGGGCATGTATTTTTCTTCTAGTAAATTAGTTCAAGCATGCTAGCTGAAGCATGAAGCGTGGGTATTTCAACCAATCACTATTTAAGATTGGCTGGTGTAATTAGTATGTGCACAATTATTTCATGGTATGGCAATTAGGCCTTATGTTGTAGTGGATAGCCGGCCAGTTTGCAGAACTGGGGTTTCCAAATTCAATTTTAGTGCGAAGCAGTTTTTTGTTCCTCAAACTCGCTATAACTGGGCACACAAATGACAAGCAAGCACTTACATTTATATATATGTACCGTATATAGATTATTATTATTATTATTAAAGTGAACCGGACATTTAGAGAAAAAACTTTTTATAAAATACAACACAAAAATAAATCTGTTCAGCTCTATTCATAAAAATCTTTCTCTATTTATGTTCCAAGGTCAGAGTGAGCCCCTTCTGAGCACGAGTGAAAGAAGTAACTTCTTGGCAAAAGTGCGTGGCTGCCTTAAAATCCTCTTAGTCTTAGATACAGTCACAGATGTATTTGTAAAGACATAGGTGTAGTCATAGATGTAGTCATAGATTTAGTCATAGATAAAGGCATATATGCGGTCATAGATGTACATGTAGCCAGAAAAGGGAACATAAATGCGTTTGTAGATGTAGTCATAGATGTAATCATTGATGTAGCTGCAGATGTAATCATAGATGTGGCTGCAGATTAGGTCATAGATGTAATTATTAATTTAGTTATAGAAGTGGTCTTAGATGCAATCATAGATACAGTCATGGGTGTAGCTACAGTTGTAATCATATGTGCGATCGTGTTAATGTAGTCTTTGATGTAGTCTTTGATGCTGTCAAGCGCAGTGAAACAATGATTTATTTCTCTACCAACTCGACTACATGTATATGACAGGTATTTACAGACTTATTATATTTATCTATTGCAGAGCTGAGCAAAGCATGTGGGTGGTCCCTACAGCACTGTTTTTCCTATCAGCTTATGTAAGCTTTTCAGATGGTTAGTAACTCTGCAGGCTATCCATTTCTAAAAGAGTACTATTAGACTTCCTACTCTTACCCCAGAGAGGCATCCATAGAAAGTGTTGATAATGTATCTATTGTAGAATGATGTATACGATAAACATTGATTTAGTCCTACACACGTGTATAAACTGGGAGTTATTCTCTATAAGCTGCTTTCACTTGTCACAAATGTGACTTGCACAACAAATACTTTCTCAGAAACACATTTTTAGCTTACGCGAAACATGTTTGCTTGAAAGCAAAAATTTGGTTGTCGAAACTTAAAAGTAGGAACATAATTATAAAGATATCTGATAAGGGCTTTTTCTGATGCTTTGCCATGCATGCTCTAACCTACTGTCAATGTGTTTTATATGACTCAGTGTTTTTCTACTAATAGGTAGTCTATTCAAAGCAAAAATTAGCATATCTCTCCAAAATTGCACGGCATGTGATTGGAATTTGAACACCTCAAATGTATCTTTATCACACAGAGAATCCAAAGCCATCTTAATATTTGCTCTCTAGATAGACAGTGTATGTATTCTGGTAACAACAGATACAGTGCCAATCGTTATGACTGGTTGGTGGTCGAGCAAGAGTAGTTAGTATTCCTTGTATTCTCTTTCTTGTATTCCTTACATGTAAAGAGTACACAACTCCAATTGTTAATTTTACTATTGTAGCAGAATTAGGACAGTGAGTATATTGGGGTAAACAACAGCTGAGTTTAGCTGAATCATTAAGTGCACACGTTGAGGCATCGCCAGAAGCCATAGACTAAGATCTACATTACCAGAGGCTGTAGACTAAGATCTACATTACCAGAGACCGTAGACTAAGATCTACATCCCCAGAGGCCGTCGACTAAGATCTACATTACCAGAGGCCGTAGACTAAGATCTACATCCCAAGAGGCCGTAGACTAAGATTTACATTACCAGAGGCCATAGACTAAGATCTACTTGAATAGTTTAGTGTTTGTACGCTTGACAGCTAAATACTTGCCTTATACGTTGTAACTACGGTAATAGCGACATGTGGAGGACAACTCCAAGTTTATAGATGTTATGAAGACTAAACAAAAGTCTATCGCATGCCCAAATTTAACATAGATATTTTTTTACTATTTTGTCTCATGTGCCTATCTAGGGAATTCAAAAGGACCTAAAGCAGTTCAAATTCAGCACTTTCTGATGTAAGTTTGCACTCGTGCAAACTTACATCAGAAAGTGTTACGACACTGAAAGTTGTTTTTTTCTTCTTATACAAAGAAAATACAACTTCACTGTAAAATTTTTATAGCCCTTGGACAAGGAACACTATAGAGCCGGTCATAGAATGTGACATTGCATAGTCATTTGACCTTCAGCACAATTTTTAGAAAATCTTGTACTCATGAAGGCCTAACATCCACAACTTTTACACCTCATACAGTTGAACTCTGTGATGGTCACTAAAGTGTAACATCCAGCGATGTTTCTAGGATGTGCTGCATACACCTCCAAAGTGTGAAAGTTCCAAAAAGGAATTTAAAGCTTTATTTATTATTTAGTAGAATTACCTTATTCACGCTCTCATATGACCATAAACTGCAGTTTAGAGATTTTACAATATTCAACGGACACCAAGCTGGCTCTGACAGTCATTAACAAGTTGTTGCTATTTTTTAGTTCCACAGTCTGTTGAGTTGGAGGTTCCAAGTTCTGTCATCAGTGATGGACAAACTGTATCTCAAGTCAGCCAAACCAAGGCTGCTGCAGGAAACTGTGGGGCATCAGCACGACTAACCATTGAAAACTATTGCATGTGGCCTCTTTCTAGCCCAGTTACCGATATTCGTGAAGGAGATTTTGAAATTGGTCCGACAGAAGTAAAATCTGGTGAGAGAGAATCAGCAGCCATCTGTACAAAAGCTAAAGGATTCATAACAAAACTGATTACAGGTATCCTGTCATCATCTAAGGTCAAAACGTACGGGAGCATTTCTTGGCGTCTGGCTGGAGGAAAGCTTGCGGTGGTAATGTGGTCAGTCACGGACAAGAAAGACGTCGACAACACCCTTGCGGTTGGATTGATCAAAGCTAGCGATACATCCGCTTCGACCATTACTGATGCACTGTATAGCGGGGACGGACGTTTTGTGAGACGAGACTTCAAATATGCCATGCAACCAATCCAATATTGTGACGACATATTCTGCATAAGAGGAAGCATGGGAACATTGAAAGACTCTGTCATAACAGTTGAAGTTTTTCCTAAAGATAAGTCTTTCTTAGCGTTGAATGCCCAGGAATATCTTCATAATAAAGAAGTGAATAACATTGTCGGTTAGAATTTTGAGTGCAGCGTTGAATTTTGATAATAAAATTAGCTTTACTCTCATCTGATATTGCCTTGGAGTCACTAAGAGTGCTTGCAGATTCCCTATGCGTAGGGAGTATGCATAAGGGTGATATACATATGCGTACTTTTCTCAATTTTAAAAAGATTATGGTAGCGTCTGTCTTGATTAAGGGATATGATTGTTCACAATAACTGAGTTGAGTAGATTTCATTGAAATACGTAGATTTCATCCGTAGATGGTGTGTTACTGTCATTATTTTAGATAAATAAATTTCTCAGCTTTTTATCTGATAGTACACTGGTATCCGGTAAGGTTTTCCCTCAGACATCCATTACTTTTTGTAGCATCCTCGAAGATCCCAACAGAGCCAAAAACTGCGCTTTAGCTTGTGGTTTATCCGTTGTAGCTCCCCATTCTCAATTTCTTCTGTTCCGCTGATAGATACTGCATTGGTGACAGCTTTTACAGTGCTTGAGAAGTCTTCTCTCATTGTCTCATTGCATCCTTCCTCGCAGTACTCTACCACTTCAGTTGTTCTTGTCCTGATCTCGTGCAGCTCTTCGTTTGTGAGCCACACTTATTCACAATGACTCTTGCCTCCATCACCAGCCTGTTCTCTGTCAATCCAAACCCTCCTCTCTTGTCCGGATTGCAGCCGTCCTTCTCATGTACCCTTTTGTGGCTGGTTCTCTAGAGTAATAGCATTCCAAAATTTTGATGCTTTCTTATCTTGCAAATTGTATTAATCTGACCAGTAGTATGATACTGACTTGTTTCTGCCTGGTTCACAACAGTTTCATCCTCTCCAAGTGTCGTTAACTTGTATACTTGTTTTGCTCATATTTCATCATAAAGAGTGGCGGTGTTTTCTGTCAGAATCTTCTGCCTATTTTAACAAAAACTAACCCGTGCAGCAGGGTTCAAGGTCTAGTGGAGTGTCTGGCACCAAGAAAATATTAGCGGATCTCTGTTAAGGTCAATCCACTACTAACACTATCATGATTATTATTATTATACATTAATCAAAGCCATCGACAATGACCTTTATTAATGCTTCAGCATTTGCAACCTACCTTAACTATTTGCTTGCCGTCAAACAAACATGTTTAGCGTATGCTAAAAAATTTTAACTATAATCTTTCACGACTTTGAGAAAGTAATTATCGTGCAGGTCAAATATGTGACGAGTTAAAGCAGCATATAGAGGATAACTCCCAGTTTAACTCCCAAGAACTAAATCAATGCTTGTCGTATTTTGCATCTGATATATGCTTTTATATAATTATTCATCAACTCTAACTGTCTATAATATCTATATATAATAAGTTTTGTTAGCTCAATATTAATCTAATTCACTGGACAGAGATTATATTCAAATATGGTTGACGAACCTTCCAAAATTCCTAATATATTGAAAAGAGGTCAGAGAGTAAACACTGTAAGAACGATGTATAAATGACCAGTAACTCTTCATTGCCAAGTTTGCATGAGCTCTTCATCAAAAATATTACATGAGCTCTTCATCAACAAGTTTACATGAGCTCTTCATCAATAAGTTTACATGAGCTTTTCATCAATAAGTTTGCATGAGTTCTTCATCAAAAATATTACATGAGCTCTTCATCAAAAATATTACATGAGCTCTTCATCGACAAGGTTGTATGAGCTCTCTATATGAACTTTTTATCAATAAAATTGCATGAGCTCTTTATCAAAAAATTTAAATAACAAATTAAATCTGCTTAGTCATTATCAAAAAGTTGTGAATCTATCCAAACTAACCACAAGGAGTTTTATAATATGCATTACAATATTATATTGTAGCAGCTCTTCAGAAATAACAACTGAATCAAGAAGCTATCCAGATGGTTTTGGTTTCAAGTTATGCGTTTAACTTAAAACTATTTATGCAAAAATAGAGTTATCTATGACAGTAACGTCATTTCTGACTGAGGTGAAATCTCTGTGAAGAAGCAGGTGGCACACAGAGTCAACATCTATTCATCTTCGACAATAGATGCGATCGACTATAGGAACTGGCAAAACTCCATTCTCTCCGACATGTTTGCACTGCTGCCAAGGTATGTATTTCATCAGAACCCATCCTATTGCTTTTCAGTAATAGGAACTCAAGAGCATCTGCATTCTGATTATTAGCTTCTAAAAACTAATTGTATGCAAAGAGACGAAGTCCTGCAGAGCGAGAAGATTGCAAGCCAGCTACAGGGAGCTTGTTTTCACTTAATGATGTTTAGCGGATACTGTTTCTAGCTTGTCAACAAGTCACAAATTATCTTAAAACTGCAACCAGACTACAGAATTAAGATTTTGTCAACTAGTGCAATATATTTTAATTTATTCATTACCAATGCTATTTTACTGTTTGGAAATAGTTTTTTTATAACAAACTTTAAGTCAAAATTTAGTGAAAGCTGATCATTGTAGCCAATGACTGCACATTCTTTTAAAAAAGAGGCAAAATACTTTATATTCCACACTATTTATAGTAACTTTATTGCAGACTCAGAGTTGGAACTCACTTGCTCTGTACTTGTATTCTACTGCTATTGGCTGGGGCGTGGACAGCTGAAGGTGAGATAGTAAGACTTACTAATATAAACTTACATGCATTTATACTGATAAAAGGCAGATGTGTTGGAAGCAGGAGGTCAGAATTTCATATCAGTCATGCATATTTGAGACAGATCGTAAAATGATAGATCTAAAATGTTTCTATGGAGAACATGCAAAGTCTTCAAACTACTCTACTGCGAGTAAAACAAACATTTTGCTCTGTGACAAGGTTCCAAATGTAGAGTTTAGGCGACGATTATTGAAGAGCAAGCACTGCAACACCAGCTGTATCCGGTGACCATCCAGATATAGAGACTGACTACTGTAACACTGGCTGTATCTGGTGACCATCCAGATATGGAGACTGACTACTGCAACACCAGCTGTATCTGGTGACCATCCAGATATGGAAACTGACTACTGCAGCACTGGCTGTATCTGGTGACCATCCAGATATGGAGACTGACTACTGCAACACTGGCTGTATCTGGTGACCATCCAGATATGGAAACTGACTACTGCAACACTGGCTGTATCTGGTGACCATCCAGATATGGAAACTGACTACTGCAACACTGGCTGTATCTGGTTACCATCCAGATATGGAAACTGACTACTGCAGCACTGGCTGTATATGGTGACCATCCAGATATGGAAACTGACTACTGCAACACTGGCTGTATCTGGTGACCATCCAGATATGGAAACTGACTACTGCAGCACTGGCTGTATCTGGTGACCATCCAGCTATGGAGACTGACTACTGCAACACTGGCTGTATCTGGTGACCATCCAGATATGGAAACTGACTACTGCAACACTGGCTGTATCTGGTGACTATCCAGATATGGAAACTGACTACTGCAACACTGGCTGTATCTGGTGACCATCCAGATATGGAAACTGACTACTGCAACACTGGCTGTATCTAGTGACCATCCAGATATGGAGACTGACTATTGCAACAATGGCTGTATCTGGTGGCTATCTGCTAAGTAAAACTTTACTAGGTAGGCAAAACTTGAAGCATTACCCTAGGACACTTATATTTCGCTAGTATTTAGTTTCGGGAGTAGCATACAGAGTAAAAATTCACTGAAACTTAATTTCGCAGCTCTGATGAGTGCAAACATATAGTGATGTGAAAATAAATGCAGTGGAACCACCATAATTAGATTCCTCAGGTTCAGTTCACTGCAGGCCTGTATTCACTGGCTGCAAGTTGGGTGGCTAATGTTAGGCGACTAGTTATGAACACCTGGAGGTGTTGAGTGGGGCGGTGTAAGCCCCCAACAGGTTTTTCTTATGTAAGGCCTCAGCCGAGCCTCTCGTGGGAAGTTTTAAAAAAGTTTATCGGAAAGTATCAACATTTTTCTATTTTTTGAGATTTGTTTTGTTTTAGGTGATGTGACTGGCGAGACGTTTTTAAATTAAAATAAGCAAAATTTGTCCGCAGTTAAAGCGCTCAGAAAAAGACCTATTTTTCTGTTGAGCGTTTTAACAAGGATCAATTTTGCCGATTTTATTTTAAGTTCATACGGAGGTTTCCACGCTTTCGATGGAACATGGCCAAGCGGATGTTTGGTAAAACTTGATATTTTGCAAACCTTTATAAAGGTCGTTAACAAAAATATTTTGCCACTGATGATGATAATAATGACGCCTAAGAACTACTAAAAGTTGATGTTTGTCTCTATGGCTTCGAATAAAGTGATATTCTACAGTGATAAAAACCGTCTCCATAGCCATTGGGCAAATAACTTTTTGAATAAATGATGTTGAGCTCGAGTTATCTGAAGCAATTTATCATTGCGTGGGAACGGACCAAACAAATCCGTTCGAGTTAAACTTGTGTTTGAGATGAAATGTTACATTTTACCCGAGGGCGAGTTATCCGAGTTTGACTGTACTTAGCCGCGGAAAGTTCCTAAAAAGTTGGGACGGCTCAACCGGCCAGCCGCCCCAGGGAATATGGGCCTGGTTCACCGATAAGAAAAAAAATTTCAATTTGAGAGTAGTTTGTATTTGTGAACCGCAGGTAGAATGGCGTGGGCGAGGTCGATAATGCAATTTGATCGCTTGCTGCTATTTGTTTCTTGGACTATCATTAAACAAAGCTATTTAATTTCGCGTTTTTGCTCGTTCGTTATGATAGTTTAGCTTCGCACACGACATTTTCGCGAGAGGATGACTCCGCGAAAACGCGAAAGTTAGATGAGGCGAATACATAAGTGTCCTAGGGTATGACTAAATACTATTTGAGGCTTTATCATCGCATTAGCAGAGTTTAACAATGCAACAAACAATGAAATGTGTTACCTCAACTTAAAATTAAACAGAACTCACTGACATATAATCGAGAGTATTTGGCACCTAACATCAAACAGCTGATTTCAACTGTAAGATCACATGACCTCTGTATCAGCAAGTTTACATGAGCTGTTTAACAGAGTTGTCTTTAGATATTTATGGACACAATAAGAATAGTAAAAATCAGACCAAAGGACATTAATTTGAAGGAAAAATAGTGCTATGGCTAATTGCAGTGCTTAAATATTTTTGAGAAACATAAGAGCCACTGACTAAAGTTTTTAACCAATTATCATTTTTAGGTGTTCAGATGTCTATGAACAATTTCTCCTAATTAAACATTTTAAAATAATTTGTTAGGTCAACAGAATGATTCGATATCGACTCTAATAACAGACATACCCGAGTCTGTCATCAGTGTTGGATCAAGTATAGAGCCTGCTGCCAAATTCGCAGCAAGTCTGAAGTATAAAGCTGGAGTCACAGTTAGGATGAAAGTGAAAAATCTATGTGTATGGCCAATGTTTGACCAAAAAATTTTTCTTGTGAACGGTTCAGTTAAAGAATTTGGAAATGAAGTGAAACCAGGATTCGAAGAGGCCATGGTTATGTATGGCACATTGTTTTCTACCATTTACACTCGACATACAGGAAGCTATGGAATTGCGTCATGGCAGCTACCAGGTGGGAAAAGAGCTGTAGTCATGTGGCATGTGCCATTGTACTATATCAAATATACATCATTGAACACGGTCGCTGTCGGTCTTTTTGATCGGGATGCCCAGAGCAAGTCAGTGGCTGATGCAATGCTGAGAGGTGCAGAAGGTACATTCGTAAGAGGAAGAGACAGCGAGACCGAAGCTTACACGTATTGTGATAAAATATTTTGCATCCGAGGGCAAATAACGACATCCCACTATTCTACTCTCAGCGTTGAAGTCTTCTCCAAGGATAAAAACTTTTTGGCAGCACCGGTGAAAGAATACCTGAGTAATAAAAAAGAAACCGACATCGTGGGTTAACAAAACTTATATACGCATGATGTAACAAAACTGGCAAATATATGAGAGTTATACCGTTATAGTTCATAGCTGATGTCAAGTTGGTTTTGATTATTCAGAATAAATGGGCAAAGTTGCTTCTTTGAACTACAGTATTGCAAACAAGGACCTGCTTTAGATTAGAATAATAACATTTAGAGCTCAGAATTTAAAAATACTGCAAAGTTGACTCCATTACCAGATGTAACAATGACAAACTGTATATGTGATTCTTTAGGAACGGAGCTTAAAAACCACCAATCCAGCCATTGTTAACCTTTACTCACTCATGACCAATCAGACCTCTGTTCATATTTATTTGTGACAGTCAAATCTCTGTTTGTGTTTTGGATTTGGCGTTTGAAAGTTTTTAAATTATATTCCAACAAGTTTCTTAGAGTTGTCATGATAAATGTAAACAGGCAGTTTTATACGAACAACTCAAACAATACTGGTATTATTTAGGTAAGTGCAAGCAACTCCTAAAGACTAGCTTGCTGTGGGTACTGTTGGTCACACAATGGCCGAACCAACATAGGTTTGGTTAGGTTTGGAAGTTGTTTAGGTTCAGTTCGTTCAGCTCACATGTCACACGGCAACCGAAATCACTTCACTTCCTGTCTATGTCTAAAATCGATACAATGGATATCATTGATGAAGATATAGATATTATTCTTGCATTCACTTGCTTGCTAGTTTATACCTACATTTTTTTCAGACAAAGAGATAGGCATCAGAATATGACTAAGAACCTATGAACACGACTAAGAATGAAGACAGCGTCAGGTTGAGAATTGACACTTTTTTAAATTAAACTCGCTCATGTAAGGAAAAATGTGCAGCGTGTTCGCTAGAATTTTAGCCAGCCAATAAAAGCAGAGATTCGGCCACGAATTACAAGCACGACCGAAATGGTTCGTTTTGGCCAGAAATGTCTTTGGCCGAACAGTTTACAACTGACACCGACGTCGTTTTGCGTCGTTTAGTTAGTTTCGGCTCTAGTGTGACCACTCCATTACTGTGGCTAATGGATACGTTTACCAAAGTACTTATATAACTAAAGTCTCGCAAAGTTTCATCGGGCCTCGCTAGGTCTTGTTAGGCCTCGCTAGGTCTCACCGGGCTTCGCTAGGCCTCACAGGGACTCGCCAGGTCTTGCCAGGTCTTGCCAGGTTTCGCCAGGTCTGCCAGTGCAGAAACAACCAAAGTATGTAACGAGTGGCCTCACAACTCCAAACTGTACATACATTTATGAAGTCAAAATAATTTCAGCTGTTCTCTGTTGTATGGGGCACACGCCACTTCTGTATCATCATTGAATTGATCTTTTGTGAAGAATTAAAATGTACATACATGTAGCTTTTGCTAGTAATAAGTTATCCATTCTAGTGCAATTTCAGTTGAGCTTAATCGAACATGGCCGAAGAAGTTCAGTTGCTTGCTTTCATGTTTTTGTTACTTCAGGCTAATCGAAGCGTTTTCTGTCAGTATCTCTGATTGGGTTGCCATGAACCATATCTTGAAATAGTTATCTGTTAGGCGACCAATAGCCACATGTTATGTCACCGATGGTCACCTGTTATGTCAGCAATAGTCACCTGTTATGTCACCAATGGTCACTTGTTATGTCAGCAATGGTCACCTGTTATGTCAGCAATGGTCACCTGTTATGTCAGCAATGGTCACCTGTTATGTCAGCAATGGTCACCTGTTATGTTACCGATGGTCACCTGTTATGTCACCAATGGTCACCTGTTAGATGTCCAATGGCCATCTGTTATGTCACCAATGGTCACCTATTAGGTGACCAATGGCCATCTGTTAGGTGACCAATGACATCTACTGGTCTGTTTTATTTACACTTTGAAAATCTTATGTTAAAGCCAACAGAATTACAGGTGAGCTAATTAATTTTTATTCAGGCTATTGTTTATACATGAAATCCATGGTTTGAAGACCATTCAGAGGAGCATATATTTCTATAGAGTCTAGTCTAAGGTTCCTAAACAGTAGTAATTGATCAGTCTGCAAGGTGATGGATGAACTTTAATCTGTAATCAATTGCTTTAAAAATAGAAGTCTGGTCTATGGTATGATTTAAAATTATTTTTTCTGGCCAGTTTAAAAACTTCACAGCCCACAATACTTAGTCACAAATTTAGAATGTGATGCTCAACAGACAGCAATTCAAGAGAAAAAAATCGGTATTCAATATGCATGTTATTTACATACTAAATAATCTATATCATCCTTCTTATGTGCATTTTGACTTGAGGAGTTAAAATCGCTGGTTCCAATTTGTTTGTTTGGCTTGATCAGAGTGAGTAGTGTCACTGTCATAGTAACCTCTACTTGCTTGGCTCAAACAATTGCTAATTATTGAACTTATCTTCTGTAAATTATTTATTAGATGAAAAAGTTGAGACAAGCTGGTCATTGCTGCAGAGCATACCTGAGTCCGTGTTCACCATGGGACTAACTGTACAGAAATCTAAAAGTGTGGCTGCGATGTTCCGGTATAAACATCCGGTTGTGATAAAAATGATCATTAAAAACTTCAGTATGTGGCCCATGTTTGGTACTTCCTTACACCCTGTATATGGCTACATTGAACACGATGACACATCCATCGCAGCAGCAACTGAAGAAAGCATGGTCATGTCTACAGGAAGCAAATTTGATTCAGACTGTTATTTGGGAAGCTATGGAACTGTCTCATGGCTGCTGCCCGGGGGAAAGCGTGCCATAGCCATGTGGTCCGCGCAAACACCTAGTGATGCTAGTTTATACACAGTCAATACAATTGCAGTTGGCCTTGTTGACAAGGACGCTCACACCGAGTCTATAGCAGATACTATGTTACTCGGTACTCGTGGACCATTTATGAGAGGAAACAGTCTTGTGTCATACTGTGATGATATATTTTGCATTCGTGGCCAGATTGGAAACCATAGCCAGACAGACTTTCACATTGATGTCTACACCAAAAGCAGGTCTTTTCTTGCTACACCTATACAACAGTATCTCAGCACAGCTAACAAAGGCTTGGTTCTGGGATGAAATATTTTGCCTTTTTCTGCAAGTCTGAGGTTTTATCAATAAAACAATAAATAAACAATAACATTGACACTGTCTGTATGAGAACAGGAAATGATTTGTCAAGAATGACACTGGTAGGAATTTACTTGTGTTCTGGAAGTAAGTTCTTGGCGGTGTTTACACCTAACCCACAAAATGTTTGCGAAAAGTTACTTTGAAGTTTTGTCATGTTTAAAATGATGCTTACATGCTATAACTCAATTTTTGCCAAAGATTTTGCTCAGTCAATTTTGGCACTGAGCAATTTAATTGAGCACAGACTTTAGCATCCACTGCAGAAAAGACCAGCTTGTTTCAAACTTTCCGTTTAACAAGTAAATCACAAAAGATAAATTCAATAATGAATAACTGGTTGAGCCAATTATGGATTATTGAGCTTTGTCCATAACAGCTATTGGGGATGGAGCAAGCTTATCACTAATGGCTGATACCCTTATTAAAATAAGTCTGAGATTGCTGGACCATGTATACAGAATGGAATGAGACTGGCTTCCACATCAACTAGTACCTATACTCGCAAATATTGTGATGGTAATTGAAATCAAGAAAGGCCTAGACTCTACTATAATGATGTAGCTAAGAGCAATTTAAAAAGGAGGCAGATCAATACAAACACGAGGCAGATGACTGCTTGTAATCGAGTTGATTGAGGATCTACAACTATACGCAAACCACATTCATAGACAATCTTAGTCATCGCTACTGACTAG
This sequence comes from Watersipora subatra, assembly GCF_963576615.1. Classification (NCBI taxonomy): domain Eukaryota; kingdom Metazoa; phylum Bryozoa; class Gymnolaemata; order Cheilostomatida; family Watersiporidae; genus Watersipora; species Watersipora subatra. The sequence goes on along the minus strand of NC_088714.1, from coordinate 58,321,644 downwards.
GATTGTGTATGATTGTGAGAGAGGGAGAGAGAAATAGAGAGAGAGACATAGAGAGACATAGAGAGACAGAGAGAGACAGAGAGAGGGGAGAGAGACATAGATAGAGGGAGAGAGACAGAGAGAGGGGTAGAGAGAGGGACAACAGATATGAGAGAGAGGGGATGGGGGAGAGAGAGGGAGGGAGAGAGAGGGAGGGAGGAGGAGGGAGGGAGGGAGAAAGAAAGACGGAGAGAGAGAGGGAGAGAGAGAGGGAGAGAGAGGGAGAGAGAGGGGAAAGAGTACATTGTACATCGTATTATATATATACATTGTATATATATATATATATATATATATATATATATATATATATATATATATATATAACGCATACACTGAGCGACATAATCATGTCGCAGGTGTTGTGTATAGAAGTCTATGTGATGAGTATGGCCTTAATAAACCACAACACTGGTGGGAAGCTCCTGGTAAAGTCAATGAAAATGACCGCGCTAAGATCCTCTGGGACTTCTACATCCAACCTGACAAGCATGTCCTAGCAAACCAACCAGATATAGTGGTGGTAGACAAGGAGAACAAGAGAGCTATTATAATAGATATAGCAGTACCCAATGACTAAAATATAGCCAGCAAAGAAAAAGAAAAGGTAGAGAAATATCTCCCTCTTGGAGAAGAAATTGAAAAATGCTGAAATGTAAGAACAACTGTAATCCCAGAAGTCATTGGGGCACTGGGCGCGATAACACCGGCACATAAAATGTGGCTTGCCCAAATACCAACAACAATCAACTCAGGTGAGTTGCAGAAAAGTGCGCTATTGGGAACAGCTAAGATCTTGAGGCGAGTGCTCAAACTCCCAGGTCTCTGGTAGGAGACCCGAGTTAGAGCAGAATTTACCACCCATACAGGGTATCTGGGGTGAGGAAACAATTTTATATATATATATATATGTCTATATATACAGTGTACAGCGATGCAATAACAGAGATATACACGTAGAGAGAGAAGCTGAGCCAACAAATGAGAGCACATAACCTCAGGTTTCACACCGCATTAGCTCGACATAGAACTATAGAATAGCTCTGATGTCTTCCTATATTTTGTTTTGTTATTTAACTACAATTTTCTAAGCTTATTGAAATCTGGCAAACAATTGTCTATATTCACAAAATTCTTGAGTTAGGCTTTTCTGGCGCGAGAAGTGAAGGGAGCAAACAGGTGCTGCAGAGATAAGCCATATCATTCATGTAAGCACCATTCTTAACTTCATCTCTGCTCACTGAAGGTAAGTTTTATATTGAATTGCCAAAGATTTTCTTAACACTTTGTTGTTTGCTTTCTCTTTAAAAAGCACACTAATTCAGGTTAGATAGTTTTTGGTTTTTTACTGACTACCTTTTCTTATTTCAATGCAATTGACAAACCTTCCAAAGCCATTAACCTTTCTTTATATTTATTCGTCATTGCGTGTGGCAGCACCATATGTAAAAAAAATTCTGAAAGTTATTATAAACTGCTCATTAAAAGTATATATATATATATATATATATATATATATATATATATATATATATATATATATATATATATATGTGTGTGTAAGCAATGTGTTATCTTTCACCATTTAGCATCTATCTGTTTAATAAAGCCATAATCTATATATTTTTCAGATCCAAAAGAAAGGCCCGAGTCTAGTTACAGCAGATTAAAATGGGTATAAAAGGGCTAATTCTGGTTATGCTCATAATGACAGCAAGAGGTAATTATGTCTAGTATATGTATATGATGGTTATCTGAGGCTATAGGTTCAGATTTAGTTAGCAAATATCATGATGGTTTGAAATATGGTGTTGATGTATCGTGTAGCAACTTTCATTTCAGAGGAAGTTGAGAAACGGAAGTCTCACATTAACCTAGTTTATATTCGATACATGTGAACCTTTTGTTTCGAAGTTTTACAGAAAATGAATAGAATAAAACAAGTGGTCTATTATTGTTACACGGAACTCTTAGGGGAGCATCATTGTGCAATGTCACAAGAAAAATTGTCAGGCACTTGATTTGCATAAGAGAAGTTGTGGGCTCTGACATTTGAGGTAGTAACACACTTTTGTTGAAACGTGAATGCCACGGTTTTTTTTAATCGTGATTGAAAGACTAGATTTTCAATTATTACAACAATTATTATAAATAATTATGCTTTATTGCACTAGAAAAATAAGTTAAAATTTAATAAACCAAAATGCAGACTAATAGAGTAACTTTTAAGTAATTTACATGCTTTTCCTCAAATTGAACTGCCTCTCCAGTAGTTCATATTTCTGAATAAGTAAGCTAATGGCTGACACACTCCTCCAAGCCATTAGGGAATTCATCTTATAATAGTAAAGGTGACATTAAAAATAGATTATGTAGATTCTCAGCCATCCGAAGTTTGAACGTTTATTGCTCTACAGTAGATTGTTTTACAGACCTAGTGGACAGCCAGTCTTTTGTGCCGTCATCGGCGTCGAGGTCCGTAATCACTAGCGGCGCTAGTATCAATCCTTCAGTGGAGGTGTTTAGAGAAAACAATGAGAAATATGAAGTGACCGCCCATATGACGGTGGAGAACTTCAGCAAATGGCCTTTGTTTGAGCCATTTGCGAATCCGGAGGAAGGAGAGTTGAGCTATCCTCCAATGAACGTATTCCCAGGAGAGAAAGAAGCCATGGATATGCACAGACCGCTCTGGACAACTAAGGGAACTTATGGATCAGTATCCTGGAAGATTGATGAAAGCAAGAAAGTTATAGTCATGTGGTATGTTCCGTATCTTTCTATTTTGTATTCAAACAAACTCGCTGTCGGCATCATGGACACAACTTCTCACCCAGATTCTTTGGCTAAAACTATGTATTACGACAGCGGCTCTTTCGTTCGCCGTACATACTCTAAGAAGGGTCCCGCCATCGAGTTTTGTGATGGGATCTACTGCATCCAAGGAAACATGGAGTCTTCAAAGCAACCATTGATTAACATTTCCATCTACTCCAGAGACCAGTCATACCTGGCGCCGAGTGTGCAAGCGTTCCTCAACAAAAACTCTCTGATTGGCTAGATGTGAATCTAGCTTCAATGGCAAACATAGATTGCTTGAAACAATACAGGTTGAAAAAAAAGACAACATCCACTTTTTACAGTTCGAAAATTCAACTACGTAGTCTGATTTTGCAGTGGGGATGTTTATGTTGTTGAAGGTGCCATGTTTTTGTTTTTTCTATGTGACTAGTTCTGTAACTACTATGTAGAAAGTCGTCAAGCATATAGTCTGAAAAAATGCCTTTTAAAATTGAGGCAGCTTTAACAGTTGTGTGATGTTGTGTAGAAAGCCCTGATTTAAAACAAAAATACATGTTTGGATTTGCTATTGACCAGTGCACACTTCTACAATAAAGATGGGAATATTATTAAAAAGACAATTAGATAATTAGATAGTTAGATAGGTAGATAGTAAGATAGGTAGATAGTTAGATAACTAGATAGGTACATGGTTAAATAGATAGATAGATAGATCAATAGTTAGTTCGTAAGTTAGATAGTTAGATAGATAGTTAGATAATTAAATAGATAGATATATAGATAGTTAGATAGACAGATAGTTAGATAGGTAGGTAGATAGTTACATAGTTAGATCGATAGATAGATGGGTAGATAGTTAGATAGATAGAGAGAGCAACAAACGATATTCCAGCGGTCATTCCGTGGTGGCCTATATCAATGACAGCTTTAGCCATGGTAGGACCTTGACTCTTGTGTATTGTCAAACCCCATGCTAGATTGAGAGAAATGCCTCGTCATAAAGGGGCATTGTATTTCGGCCCTAGCTTGTACATAAGTTGTAAAGAATTTTGGCTAACGTTTTAAATAATTCAATGAAGCCTTCGGTGATTGGACAAAAAAAACATAGGCTGATAAACTGTGTACCACAATTTTGTACCTGTAAATTGGTCTACGCCTCAAACGATCTACGTTTATTACATAAACCTTCGAATAAATTCGATTACAAGTAAACAAGGCAATAGACTGGTGAAATTAGCACGGTTTTTTTCGTGAAATGCGCACTGCTAAATAGTTCTACTATCTGTCGCACGGCTTTATTGGCGTATTGTAGGCCTGTATTAACTTTTATTAAACCAAGCTTTTCAAGCGTTTTGTGGCGATTTTCGGCCAAATAAATCTGTCTATTTGTGTATAATCCGTTCAGATGGGTAAGTTTTAAGAGAATGTTGACAGTTTACAAAGACTTGGTAACATATTTAAATAGGTTTATATGTGTTTTGTATCGTTATTATACTTAAACGACTCTACAAAACGATGGTTAAATTTGTTGATGAGATTTCGGTACAAGGGTTTGCGACGGCCGTTAATGAATAATTTTCGTGAGTTGTGTGCTCATGTGCATTTATCATAAATCTCCCCACCAATCGCTCCGTTCGTGTTTGGTCGTGGGATAAAGTCCAAGCAATTAACAGTGAGCATCAACCCGAGTACTAATCTTTCACCAGGTACTTCAGATTCTTTGCATTTATTTCATGTATTTTTAGGAACTAGCAAAGAAATAAATCAAATACAAATACTTATATAAAATAAGAGCCGGTCTCATATGAATTTTAGCTCCAAAAAGAGATCATTGATAAAACTTTATATCAGCATTGATAGTCTATCACTTGAAACAAGAAAACATGAAACATTAAATAATAATATAATGTAACATTTACAAATAATTTTATAATAACTGTAACAAAATTATAAGTAGGATATAACAAAACTACTGATAGGCATATTTACAGGCTTCTGACTATAAACATGACTGACTGTGCAAAGGTCTAGTTTTCACCTGGCCAAAGGTAAAAACTAGTTTTTACAGTTTTCTCACTAAAAGGATTTTGAGCCTTGAAACCCCATGTCTCATCTGCTTTTCAAATCTCATACTATTTAGACTCAAAACTTAGATAACTGCAAACAACGACAAAAGTTGGAACAGACTGTAAAGAGATGAGTGAAAGCAAAAGTTTTGTGAATAGATCTGTCAGTTAACAGAAATTGTTCAGACAATTATGAGCAACTAGCAGAAGTTGTCATTCCCTGGTGGGTACTTGAGATGTGGGTGTATATAAGAGGTTGGTTCTCAAAAACCACTCTGATCATTGAAACGCAATATTTATTGCAACCTGACAAGAAAGACGAATCATATGTGTGTGATGCTTTGACAATGTGTCATGTGTAAATACATAGTCTGGGTAACAGACTTACACACATTGTAAGTCTGTTACCCAGACTAACAGACTTGCAATGACAATGTAGGATTTATTAATACAGATGGTGAGTAGGAGTTGTCCTTTCAAGCAGTGGGTAAGAAGATGCAGATAACTTTCATGTAGTGGGTAAGAGGTTGCAGATAACTCTCAAATAGTGGATAAGAGGTTGCAGCTAACTCTCAAATAGTGGGTAGAAAGTGGCAGCTAATTAGTAGTCAGCGAACTTTTAACTATATAATAATACATCTATATAAATAAAACTAACTAATAATAAATAAATATAAATGAATAATAACAACAATTTGTCAGTATTTGGTACGTAAAGGTTGTCCCAGCCTCAAGTAAAGCTGCCTTTCATGCAAGTTTTTTTTTTACTAATAAAATGCAACGCGGTATAATAATGGCAAACGTGATTTCATTGTACAAAATGTATATTGGTTACACAATTACATTGTTTGGACAGCTTCAATTTACAAAGCATGCACGTGCCTGAGTCATAACAGAGAGTGGAGGAACTGGTGAGAAGAAACAGGTGAATGTGAGATAACGTAATAAAATTTGCTGAAAGTGAAGGATATACTCGTGCTTCTCTGACGTAAGAGGTAAGACTGCTTGCCTTTTAGTTGCTGACCTGATTGTAGCTGCATGTATTTAACAGTGTTACAGGCAGCATTAGTGAGCCATAGCAGTGTTTGTTACATCTCACCACTCTTGGTATTTGTCATAATCTCTCTAAATGCCGAGCTAGGCTTCAGAACCAGAAGCATTTGCTTATTAAGAGCTGAGATACCCTTCAACTGTGTATTACCTGCGGCAGTTCAGTTGCTAGTGTGATGTGTCAGCAGGTAGTTTGGTCTTTTCAGTTGCTTTAATGTTTTGTAAGATCTAACTTTTTGCTTTACAGACTAATGCATAAAATAATGTCTTAAGCTAATTTTCAAGTACATGAAATAAAAAACATTGCAAAAATCAGCAACGTGCTTTGGAGCTAATTAAAAGTTCTTAGTGATATCTTGAGGGTTGCTTCTAACTCCTCGAGAGAGCCTATATTTTGATCTAACCGCGATGTGCCATCATAGAGTGATCCAATCAGTTTGAGATATCGCTCATAGATTGTTCCAAATAGTCTAGTTATATGGTGCTACTCATGGAGTCATCTAATTGGTAGAACATGTCACTCATGGTGCTGTTCATTTCTTCAGGGTATATACATGTATAACATGGTAAGTTGGATATAACTCAAAGAGTGGTTTATCTCACCTGTGTATTTTGTGTGGCCCATAGAGCTGTCTATCTCCATGTTTATGTTTATTTTGTATGACTCATAGAGCTATCCATTTCACCTCACTATTTGGTGTAGACCATAAAGCTATTCATCTCACCTGAGTATTTAGTGTGGCCCATAGGTCTATTCATTTCACTTGAGCATTGTGTGTGATCCATTGAGCTATCCATCTCACCTGAGTATTTTGTGTGGCCCATAGAGCTGTCTATCTCCATGTTTATGTTTATTTTGTACGACTCATAGAACTATCCACTTGACCTTACTATTTGGTGTAGTCCATAGAGCTATTCATCTCACCTGAGTATTTAGTGCGGCCCATAGATCTATCCATTTCACCTGAGTATTTTGTATGATCCATAAAGCTACCCATTTCACCTGAGTATTTTGTGGGATTCATAGATGTATCCATCTCACTTGAGTATTCGGTGTGATTCATAGAGCTATCCATCTCACCTGAGTATTTTGTATGATACATAGAGCTATCCATATAGTTTGAGTATTGTGTGTATCTACAGGATCCTGAAGTATGGTAAAGAACGGCTACCCATCTTAGCTGTAGTCATAAGATCTCATCTGTAAAGTTATACTAGCCTGAGAACTTGATTTAACATGAGAGTTCACATTCTTCGGAATGCTTTATGAAAATTTCTGCGCTCAAACAAGTCAATGCTGTTTTTTTCATGTAGGGATTTTTCAATCTAACAATATAAGCTCCCATTTCTGTTAAAAGCCACATACATTGTATATGCTCAATGTTATAAATAGTATGCTCATCTGGGGCATGGCGAAAGTGGATATTTTTCCCATTAAATTGAAATATGTGTGCTCTACTCTACTCAACCTTACAGACCTATAAAAATTGCTCCACAGAAGGTCTCTGATACAGTTTTTCAGGACATCTGCTTGTGTACTATTAAACAGCTAGTCATGTAAATGTCAACAAGAGAAAATAACTCCAAATAGACACGTTTTTCAACTGAAACATCATGACTGCACAATCAGCTTGGTTATTGAAGATCTCTTCTGCGCGCTTGTACTAGAATATGAGTTACTGCTTTAGTGCTCAGGCTACAAAGTGGTGCCAAACTAAAGTTACTGTTTGCTTACAATAAAGGGATATGTTTGAAAGCATGACTGTGATTCCACACATCACTAAACCTTTGTCACGATTCTAGGTTGGCAATTAGAACCTTGTCTGCTCTGTTACCTCAGAAAGTTTGTTCAACAACAACTTCTAAAGACTACAATCTACAGCTTATACCATTGATTTATCAAGTAGCACTTTATTTGTTAAAATGAACTTTGGTTATTATGTGTCAACAGCAGAGCTACTGAGCAGTGATTTATTTTGTTTTAGACTAGAATGTATTTGATCAGCCCTTATACATTGGCTCTTGTCTTGTTCTTGGCTGCTGGAGGTAAGAACCAATGTAATATTTTCAAAAATAATATTAAGGTTAAAGGCCGCATAAATAGTAGCTAGGAGACTACCATGAAAAATGAACTATAGTACATATGTAGTACATAATGTTACTTTTACGTACGTCATATATACATAGTATATATAGAGTACATAAAAGTGAACGTATATGAACAGCTTTGCTGCCAGAGAGACAATTACCGTATATATGAATACTCTCTCTTTTCCTTCTTTGGATTCATCAGTGGGAGACAAACTTTAACCACGATGTCAGGAAACCCGTACCACACCATTTACTGACTTGTTTAGCTCTATTTTAGATTGTACAAGTCTGGTGATGCATGGGAATTCTTTTATTTTAAGCCAGATACCCTCAGGTGGGTGTTCAGGAGGCAGAGGCTAGTTCCCAGAAACTAGATGGTATTTTGTAACGAAATATTTTAGCGACCTGACAGAAGGCAGCGAGCATATGCGTGGGAAGTTTTTATGTAATCAACCAAAATATGCAAACATGCACAGCGTTTACGCAAACTAACAGGCAGACACAACAAGAAAGTCAGATTTATAAAGATATATAATTAATTAAAACATTAAGCAACTTTAACTAAATACTAACACTTTTTTATAAAACAAAATTTGTTTTCTAAATAAAAGCTTTACTTAAAAAAAGAGATTACTGTGGGTAGATCTATTAAATAGATCTACCCAAGGTTAACTCTTTTTAGCCTTGGGTAAATTTATTAAATAGATCTATTAAATAGATCTACCCAAGGTAAACTCTATTTTTAGGTAAAATGGAGATTACCTAAATATAGATTTAATAGATCTAATAAATGGTAGATCTATTAAACAGATCTACCATTTAATAGATCCACTTTTAATAGATGTAGATATATTAAGTGAAGATCTATTTTATAGTATTCAATTATGTAATATGATATATATTAATATATCCTACTATATAATTAGATAATAGGATATATTAATACCCTATTGTCTCACATGGGATATTGGGATAATATTATCCCAATATCCCATTAAGTTTATCTTACCAAGTCCTAGTAGGCCTACTTCTATTAAAAACTGAGTGAAACAAAGTTAGAGACTTACCTTAGGTAGATCTATTTAATAGAGCAAACCAAGGTAAGCTTCAAATTTGTTTCACTTTATGAAAAGCACAAAACTATTTTCTACTATTGTAGAGAGAGTCAAACGGAAAACTTCTCTATCGGCCAGTGCTCTCAGCACTGCAATAATTCCAGGCGGCAGCATCGCATCAGCTACCAGAACCGCAGATGATGATTCAGACTTCACTGTATTAACAGAAATCGAAATGGAAAACTTCAGCGAATGGCCAATGACAAAGCCTCTAGCCTATCCTGTCAATGGTCAAATCAGCTATCCACCTTCAACTGTGTTGCCTGGTCACAGAGAAGCCATGGTTGCCCACAATACTCCCTACAGCCTGGGAGGCACATATGGCACTGTCTCTTGGCTCCTGCACAGCGGTAAAAGAGTGATTATCATGTGGTACTCACCCGGCAGCTTCCTATTCCACAAAAACAAACTCAGCATCGGTTTTGTGAACAGGGACTTGCACTACGAGTCTATCGCAGACGAGATGTATGAAAACTCTATGAACTTTACTGTTGCTGAATATTATTACTCAGCCAACAGCATTCAGCGATGTGACGAAACTTTTTGTGTGCAAGGAACTATGGGTACCTCTAAACATGCTAAGATTAAGCTGTACGTGTTTCCAAAAGACAAAAATAATTTTGCCACCAATGTAGAAGACTACATGAACAAGCTCCAGCTTGATGATGTAGTCGGTTAACTTTACGATATTGTTGTATGAGTAAGTTGTGTGGAGGTATTAATAAATGATACATTAATGATACATTTTGCTAAAGGCAGATGAGCTCTTGATATAGAGGATTTTGGTAAATACTATTTGATTCAGGTCAAGTCTTCTAACTTTATTAAAAACTAAGAAAAAACTTTAAAAATTATCATGCAAATACAAAAATAATTTTCATACACAAGAGTAGTGAACTCCCTCATAAAGAAGTGGCAAATTCTCACATACCAAAGCAGTAAACACGCACTCACCTAGACACATAGACCTATTAACTATACTAATATAGTAACTAGTATAGTTAATAGGTCTATGCCTAGACAGCAAAGCAGTAAATTCATACACACATGCACACAAGCACACCACACATTCACACGTGCGCTCACACATGCAAGCACAAACACGCACGCGCGCATGCGCTCACACACACATGTACACACACATATGCACACATGTACACACACTGCCGATACTAATGAGCTGAGTCGCTTGAGGAAGACAGGTTTTTGCATGAAGAAATGCAACTTTAAATTACATTCAGACAAAACCAACTCATTGTAAAGGTAGTTAGCTAAATGGTTCACCTGTTTAGTAATGTCATAATTTTGTATGCCTTGTTTCTATTGGAGAGCCAGCTAAAACTATCAATGGTATATTGGTGGCCAATTATGAGCACCTTAGTCACCAGACGCTGAGTAAATGTTAATTTCACTGCTACACCAACTGCCAGCCAAACTCATTAACCAATTCAGGTTTTTATGTTAATAGCTGTACTCAATATATTCTGCAGGGGCATATTAGTCATTCCTTACATCTAGTTGGTGTATTAGTCAACAGAAATTTTGAGCATTAGATTTATAATGATAGCTATTTTAGTCAATAGGAATATCAAATATGCGCAAGGGTTACTGTCATTGCCAAACTCTCCAATATGAATTTCCAATAACTGATATCTAACGAATACCTCTCCGTCTTATTCTTTACGTTTATCAGTCCTAATTAGGCACCGGAAGTTGGACAACCAACCATAATTGATGACCCGACAATACAGCAGGTGATAACTTTCATTGCATTCTTTTATATCCAGCCATTCTATGAACAATCGATAAATACAGACAGGTTAGTGTAGTGTACACTTACTAAGGAGACTACAGGTATGTTTGAGCAGTGTACACTGACTAAGGTATGTTTGTGTGATGCACACTTATAAAGAAAATTGGTTTACACTGCTGGTTGGGAAAGAACCTGTCAAAAGAGAATGAATAATTTAATATTCACAATGACAAGTTATGCAAGTGCTGTCTGTCTGCAAAAGAGTGGAGATGCAAATCGACTCTTTAATTGCGGAAAATGATAGCATTAAACATTGATAGAAACAAAGGTTACTAGTAGCTAGGATGTTTGGAACATTGCTTGGTCACACAAAGCTATAATTAAGAGTCTCAAGAATAAATTTATTTACCTGAGAGCTAGATGAGGCTTAGCAGAAGCTTTATAAAGAATAGCAGGAGTCAGTGAACTCAGATGTCAGCAAATGACTAAAAAGGGTTTGGAGCTGTTTTTCAAGTCGTTTGACCAGACTTGCCAATAATTTTTTTTTCAGTTAAAAAAAACGAAGGCTTTGGATTACTCTAACTTTGATGGTTCTACATGACAAGCTTTGCATCACGACGTGATACTAATAAATTGTTTCCCCCTGACATGACCAACTTTTACAGCACATGAGAAAATATTTTATTAAGTTTACATACTTTATGGTTTGCAGCTGATGAATAACCATATTTTAAAAAAATGTGAAGGTAAACTTCTTGATGGTTGCAAATATTCAAAACAAGATCATTAAATACTGTAGGACGTGTTGGAGCTGAAAACCTAACGAATGATGTTTAATCGGTTTTATTTGGTGTATGTTTGAGAGTAAAGCTATATTCACGCAGTACACTCATGATACGTATCGCTATATCATAACCAACTTCAGGAAGAAAACTATTTCATAACCTTTGTAGCCCATGGTTACATTCGTACTTCCTGCCTACTTTGCTCCCTATTTTGCCTTAAATAACTCTGGAATTCTGAGCCTTTCATGAGAACCATTTTTGATGTTAGAGTAACTTTAAAGTATATTAAAATATTGAGATCTTTTGTTATAAGTTGGTGCATTATAACTGCTCGAATGTTTACTAAACTACTAGATAAAATAGGCAGTTTATTCTGCATAAAGAGTTGCGATATCTACATTGATGAGACAAATCCCAATTATTATCCTAGCTTTACCTTGGCTATTGTAGAATTAATTCTTTAGTGCTGACACTACTAGTTAAAAATTGTTCAGTAGTCTGTTCTCAAGTCTGAGTGGACATTCTTATAGTATTACAAATCGCCATCTTTGGAAACTCTGAGTTCTAAATCTATAAGAGAATCAATTGCCTTCCTGTGAAATATTGATTTAGGAGATGATGCTTCATGTCTCGCACAATCACTCTGTTGTTTACTTATAAAATATGTTGACAGTCAATAATTCATCTGTGATGTTACATGGATCTAGTTATGGCACATAAAATATGGCCAGGGTAAATATGCGTAGTTTCTCTTTGCGTTGCAATGCTATATCTGTCTGCCATATTACGTGGATGCAATTCATATTGCACTATGCATGCAGTTGTGCCTACATAACGCCAGTACTATTACAATTTTTTTATTTGCATTCAATAGATGTATCTATGAAACTCGACCACTCTTGTACTAAGCATACTTTTTGGGTTGCATGCGGTTACATTACTATCAGTTCCTCCATTGTACTAGTCATTTATATATATCTTAATGTTTGTCTGTCCGTCTGTCCAATTACAGCGATATAGTTTTAGGAATGGAAAATTCGCTGCTCACTGGATTTGAACTCAGGCGTTTATCCAGCACACTACGTATTTCATCTGGCTATACTAAGGAATAACTTGTATACTATATGTATATACCATATAAATATACTAGCATATATTATGCTAGTCATAAGCCTTGAATTCTCAAAACTGATGATGGATATTCATTTTAAATAAAAATATATGCTGTTATTTTATTCATTGCACTCATGTTGAGACCAAAGTATGATTCTGCATATATAGATTCTCCTTAAATTTCACATTATTTGACAGATTAGTAGCTTGCAAGTGCTGTGGAAATCAGCACTGATTAGCTACTCGCGAGTGGGTTCTGCGTAGAAGGTGTCTTCTACTGAATAAGTAATAGCTCGCATGCACAACTGTAATTGTCACAAGCAGTGTGACTGGTTGATCAGGATGCCTTTTGTTCCAGGGTTGATACTCTGAAAGAAACACCCACCTGGCTAGGCCCAGACTTGGATATTGTACCCCCAATTACCTGGTTGTTAAATTTGAAATACACCTAAACACTGGAAGTTCACTAGGGGGCGCCAAGGTTCCACGCCCCACTAAACATCCAATATGATTCAGAAGCTATAAAATAATTGACCTCAAAATCACCATTGAACAGTGTGAAGAAAGCTATGAGAAACATGGGCCCTTTCACCGATTTGGCTGTGGAAACCCCCCCCCTAAAGTAGTAAATTCACTGACAGTGCCCCATGGTCTGAAACCCCCCCCCTAAAACGTGATTTTGGGCCAAGCCTAATAAGCCTTAGAGAAAGTATCAACCCTTTTATACTATTCAAGCTCTGAAAGGGTAGACAACAATCAAATACAGTTTAAGGCAATGAAGCGTAATGTTGAAATGAGATAACAATAACAAGTATCCAGACAGGTAAACTTTTAAATACGAAATGTAAATGATGATGCATATATGCAGCCAGCTGTTTAGAGGTTAACCGTGCTGTTCTTTACGGTGATCCAGAATTCACACTAAGTTCTTCGTTTCGTCCATTCACATTTCTTCGCTCTAATCCGCTAGGCTTCTTTCTCTGTACTCTTTCTTGTCCCTCCTCTCCGAACACTGGATTACAGCTGCCTATAAAATAAGTCTTGTGTGCTTCCATGAAAGCTGCTTGTGTATTGCTGGGCTAATCCCATGATAGCCTGATGCATATGGTAGATTAAGAAAGCTGGGCTAAGCAAATCCTTCACACAGATTGGTTTGCAATAAATGAAATTTTTTTTGTTTTTTCTAACCACTGCCCATTTTGGCTTTTGGGATGTTATTTCTCCTTACTTTCAAAGCAGTGTCTTATCTTGCCTCTGTGTAGTAATTAAAATGTAAGGTAAGGCTTAGGAAGCATGCATGTATTGTCACACGGCGGTTGCATGCGGTGCAGCAGTCAGCACCTTCCCTCATCACAATCCATTAATGAGCAATCTCTCTGCTCGGTTATCTTGATCACAAGCCCTATTAGCAGCAGGAAATCCCGCATAGCCTTTGCGCATGACAAAAAGAAGGCTTCGCGTTCCGGTGTATGAGTAGCGTTGCATTGTTGACAATGAGGCTAAATTGATTGCGCTGTGAGTCATGCAGTTCTCTGACTACCGCGTGCCCAGCATTGTTGCGCTGGGATTGTAAGCTGATACGTCGGTCAATACTCATTCAATATTCTTCGCGCCCTACTAACGTTAGTTAAGTTGCTTTAGCATTCAGCGATCACCAGTGGTAAGTAATTGTAGATTTTCTCGGAACAATTTGGTTTAAAAAAAGACCTCGTGCAAAAAGAGGCAAGAAAGAATACAGGGAACAATCTAAGCAGAACCCACTTCTATTGATAAAGTAGGCCTATTTGTTTAAACTTAATTTTATTTGCTTTGTACTAATGCTCTTAAATTATTTTCCTGCTTTCTTTGAAGAAATTGGAATTGGTGTAAAATTGTGAGCCAATATTGGTGAGTATCTGTCATTATAAATATTTAGTAGGCTTACAAAGAAGTCAGAGGCTTCCTGTTTTTGCATAGGCTTATAACATATGGAAAATAATCATTAGAACTTATGAAGTAATCTCGGAAAGGTTTCAAGCGTTCTGTTTAATGCACGAAGTCTCTAGATGCCCGTTAATTTTGTTCAGGCTACCCATTCATAGCATGTATCTCATGTCAGCTAACAAAGACCATGAAATAGGAAGGATTGCACAACAATAAATATTTAACCTGCAGACTAAGTGGCAGGCTGTTGTGATTTCAGATTTAATTGGTGAAGTCTTGAAAAACGAATACTTGGCACATTATTTCGACGTACAATTGTCATAATCCACACTGCAATAAGATAGAGGGATTTCCACTATGAAATGGTTGACAGCTAGTATGCAAACATGGTTGCTTATAGAGTTGACAGCAAAACTTACAACATGACATTGAACCATACCTTCTAACTCCATTTAATCTGGCGTTGCATTTCTAAACAGCTAAAAACTCATGCAGTGCAACATTTTGGGAAACTTTGAAAAATAGCATCTTCACATTGGTTTGTTCAATTACTGCCGATTAAATCCATTTGCAGTGTCCACAGAATAATTAGCATCGACCTATATGGTGAATTATTTGTCCTTTTCACAGTTTTGGTGCAACTAAAAAAATAAACGTTTTTTTTCATATGATAATTGAGTAGGTTTTCTCCACAAAGTTAAAAGTTTTGTTGTATTAAACTTTCCTGACTTTCAAATAGATGCAAGGGGTATAGCATGCCTGATGAAGATAGACCTAGGTAGAGAATAGCCTTGAATTCTTCAGCAACACACACAAGATACCAAACCAATATATCTCAATAATATTACCATTATTTTAGTGGCTAATATTTAACTATACTATTTAGGTTTATGTAAACACTTCAAATATGAAGAATTATAAAGCAATAGTACATCACTAACTGCAATAATAATAGTGATACATTTAGTATGTGACATGTGTAGTTGGTCTTACGAATACTTGGATCTTACAGTGGACCCACGCCATACAGTTTAAATTTGTTTCAGCGTTGGCATCATAAGGCGAAATTGTAGTATGCAGGGGGTATAGAAACCCATAGTAATTATCTAATGCAAACACCCTCTGGTAAAAAAGTTAAATTTCTAAATGTAGTTAATTTGGAAATTTTATATTCGTATTGTACAATTATTATTGTAAAACTAAAAATTAGTAACAAAATAGTATGCTAACTTTAATAACTATAGTTACCTACAGTAACTTTAGTGTATTTAGTGGTTATCATCTGCAATAAAATGTAACATTATCATGTACTACGTGCAGTACGTACCGTAGGGAGCTCTTACCTTCGAGACAGATGTAGGCCTATACCATAAACGTTGAATTTAACTTAAATGAATTTAGCTTATTAAACACGTACTTAAAGGTAAGTTTTACTAACTATGTATTTTACTAAACTTCAGCTTTGTCATCGTTTAAAATTTTATTACGTATCTGTTTCTGGTTTTGATTTCTCTATAACATATAACGAATAACGAATAACGCTGAACTGAGGGAGCGAACATCATAACTGTTACCCGAGCTACTCAAGGGTCAGGAGGGAATACAATTATATACTATTCCATTATCTCTGCTTGATACAACCAGCCGTAGTCTGTGAAATGTATCATGCTAGATAGAATACATTGGTTATGTGTTTGAGACACTTTTACATGCAAGTTTTAAATAAGTATATTTGAGACTGCATGATTAATTAAAATTATTACTATTTTGCCCTAAATTAGAGCGAAATATCTAATTTGGAAGGTTTGTACATTTTAGCCGAGTATGCTACGTCTGTTAAATACAAACCTAAAGAATTTTCTTTCAATCTGACAACAAAAGGTCAAGTTTAATCATTTGATTGAACAAGTCTGCTGAGTGGTAATGAGTTATTACCAGTTATTAAACAATCCTCTACCCACCTCTGCGCAGTATTTACTGTTTGTCCACCGTATTTACTGTTTGTCCGCATTTCTGTGTTAAGCCTATTTGAGCATTGTCAAGCTTGTTGGCAATGACTGTCAGTTTTGATAGGGGGCATATGGGAACTCAGTGCATGTACATATTATAACTGCGCTAACTATTGTAAACCCTTGTTTTGCATGAGAGGTTATCAGTAGATGAATTCCAATCAATACTTACATAGACTGCAAGAAAGATTAGAAAGAGAGAGAATGCTAGTTTCAAAAGAATAAATGATACAGAATGTGTCTCTTGCATTCATTAGGTTTTCACTTCATATGTTAAGCAGCATTATTGAGCAAAGCTGCTGTGATCGTTTGAATGCCTGTTATCTCGATATCTGAATAATTAAAATACCCTTCAATGATTATAACTGGCTAAAAATACAGTAGAACCTCGACACATGAAGTTGGTCTATGCTGACCGGTTGAATGTCTGTTATCTCGATATCTGAATAATTAAAATACCCTTCAATGATTATAACTGGCTAAAAATACAGTAGAACCTCGACACATGAAGTTGGTCTATGCTGACCGGTTGAATGTCTGTTATCTCGATATCTGAATAATTAAAATACCCTTCAATGATTATAACTGGCTAAAAATACAGTAGAACCTCGACACATGAAGTTGGTCTATGCTGACCGGTTGAATGTCTGTTATTTCGATATCTGAATAATTAAAATACCCTTCAATGATTATAACTGGCTAAAAATACAGTAGAACCTCGACACATGAAGTTGGTCTATGCTGACCGGTTGAATGTCTGTTATCTCGATATCTGAATAATTAAAATACCCTTCAATGATTATAACTGGCTAAAAATACAGTAGAACCTCGACACATGAAGTTGGTCTATTCTGACCGGTTGAATGTCTGTTATCTCGATATCTGAATAATTAAAATACCCTTCAATGATTATAACTGGCTAAAAATACAGTAGAACCTCGACACATGAAGTTGGTCTATGCTGACCGGTTGAATGTCTGTTATCTCGATATCTGAATAATTAAAATACCCTTCAATGATTATAACTGGCTAAAAATACAGTAGAACCTCGACACATGAAGTTGGTCTATGCTGACCGGTTGAATGTCTGTTATCTCGATATCTGAATAATTAAAATACCCTTCAATGATTATAACTGGCTAAAAATACAGTAGAACCTCGACACATGAAGTTGGTCTATTCTGACTGGTTGAATGTCTGTTATCTCGATATCTGAATAATTAAAATACCCTTCAATGATTATAACTGGCTAAAAATACAGTAGAACCTCGACACATGAAGTTGGTCTATGCTGACCGGTTGAATGTCTGTTATTTCGATATCTGAATAATTAAAATACCCTTCAATGATTATAACTGGCTAAAAATACAGTAGAACCTCGACACATGAAGTTGGTCTATGCTGACCGGTTGAATGTCTGTTATCTCGATATCTGAATAATTAAAATACCCTTCAATGATTATAACTGGCTAAAAATACAGTAGAACCTCGACACATGAAGTTGGTCTATGCTGACCGGTTGAATGTCTGTTATCTCGATATCTGAATAATTAAAATACCCTTCAATGATTATAACTGGCTAAAAATACAGTAGAACCTCGACACATGAAGTTGGTCTATGCTGACCGGTTGAATGTCTGTTATCTCGATATCTGAATAATTAAAATACCCTTCAATGATTATAACTGGCTAAAAATACAGTAGAACCTCGACACATGAAGTTGGTCTATGCTGACCGGTTGAATGTCTGTTATCTCGATATCTGAATAATTAAAATACCCTTCAATGATTATAACTGGCTAAAAATACAGTAGAACCTCGACACATGAAGTTGGTCTATGCTGACCGGTTGAATGTCTGTTATCTCGATATCTGAATAATTAAAATACCCTTCAATGATTATAACTGGCTAAAAATACAGTAGAACCTCGACACATGAAGTTGGTCTATTCTGATCGATTAGAGAATGGTGATTGTTATCTTTTCAAATACGGTTTCTATCCAGGCCTTATTTGTGATATTTGTTGGTTTTCAATAAATAAAAATTTATATTTATATTTTTCAAATATTTGGTTTGTCATTGTTTTATTATTGTTATTGTCATTTATATCAATTTAAAGATTACATTTAATGTTTTTTTAACTAAAAGCTTAAATGGCTAAACAAAGTAAAAATATTTACGATAGAAAGAGCCGTGTCTGTCTGTCCGTCCGTCTGAAGCCACAGTTAGTTGGGGAAAAATACACTAGAAATTCCACTATGATACAGCCCACGACCAAAGTAATAATGGAAAAAAGAAAGGGTACTGTTGGTTGTTGCAAAAGTAGTTCTCAGCAGGAATTGACAGAGTATAATGTAAATGAGACTTAGACCTGTAAACTGTAAAGCTGTAGACCTAAACTACAGTATGTAATTTAAATAACAACATCAATAATGAAATATGTTTATTATATATCTCTGAAACGCAATATTAAAAGTAAAATATATTGTAATATATAAAAGTAATAATATATAATAATAATAAGTAATATATAAAGTAATAATATATGAAAGTTGGTTGTGTTGAATGTAGAACGGTTTTGACAGCGATATGTAACAGAAATAAATATTAATAAAATAAATATTTAACTATCTCAAACTTATGTTTTACAATAATAAAATAAATATTAATTCAAGCTGTAGACCTAAACTACTGTACGTAATTTAACCAACAATAGCAATAATGAAATATATTTATTATATTTCTGAAATGCAATATTAAAAGTAAAATATATTGTAATATACAGTTTGAAAGTTGGTTGCGTTGAATGTAGAACGGTTTTGACAGCGATATGTAACAGAAATAAATATTAATATAATAAATATTTAACTATCTCAAACTTATGTTTTACAATAATAAAATAAATATTAATTCAAGCTGTAGACCTAACCTACTGTACGTAATTTAATTAACAACAACAATGCTAACAATAAAGAAATATGTTTATTATATTTCTGAAATACAATATTAAAAGTTAAACGGCAAGCTGTTGTGTAATATACAGTTTGAAAGTTGGTTGTGTTGTGAATGTAGAATGGTTTTGACAGCGATATGTAACAGAAAGCAAGCGTTGGCATTTATGCGACTGGAAGTTTTATGAAAACTGGAGTGAAATCAAGAAATATTCTTGTCATAAAAGGGCGTTGTAGTAACGCCCTACCTTGTAGATAAGATGTAAAGAAATCTGGCTGATGTTCTAGATAATTTGAAAAACCTTCGGTAATTGGACAAAAACGTAGGCTGATAAACTGTGTACCACATTTTCGTACCTGTAAATCGGTCTACGCCTCAAACAGTACACAAACCTTCTTGGCAATTAAACAATGCCATAGACTGGTGAAATGAGCACGTTTTTCTCGTGCTGAATTGCGCACTGCTAAATAGTTCTACTATCTGTTGCACGGCTTTATTGGCGTTTCGTAGGTCGGGCGAAACTATTAATAAACCAAACTGTTCAAGCGTTTTGTGGCGATTTTTGGCAGAATTAATCTGTCTATTTATGTATAATCGGATCAGATGGGTTAGTTTTAGGAATTTGCGGTAACCGTTCAAAGGCTTGATAACATATTTAAATAAGTTTATATGCGTTTTGTATCATTATTATACTTAAACGACTTTACTGAAAAATAGTCAAATTTGTTGATAGGATTTCGTAACAAGGGTTTGGTGACGTCCATTAACGGATAATTTTTCGGGAGTTGTGTGCACATGTGCATTTATCATAAATCTCCCAATCAATCGCTTCGCTCTTGTTTGGTCGTGGGATTATACTGGGTTTGAACTCACGACTGTCTACATTGTGGACCAACACTCTAACAACGGCGCCATTCAACTGCTTTCTGGAATTTGAGAATCATTGTAAATATACTGATTCTCCGCGTTGTAGCGGCGCACCTGACGATCTCTCGTGGCAAATCAGGCTGTCAGGGTAGTAAGTAGTACAGTAAGTGTCTGAGTAGTAAACGTCAAAAGACAAAGTGCTGCCACTGTAGCATCCAATCCAATAGCTTGATTGGTTTACAACAGTTAATAAGTTGACAATACTAAAATAGCTCATGAACTGAACGGATCTTCAGCGTAGCTTTCCTCTCTAGGGAAAGCTATTTACAACCTTTGCTATTATAAAGCTGTGCTGAAGTTTGTTTTTCAAGGAATAGCAACTCCTTCAAATTGAATACCGGCTGTGTTACCGGCTTTCGTTGCTTCAAAAGCGCTAAACCTTTTTTAAAGAAAAGGCATGCAATATGTCTAATCGACTCCATAATGTAATTGACTCTAATTACCTTATATTAGCTATGAGGTAATAGCGTGCTAAGTAATGTACAGTAAATATTGCACTATATGTTAACAGGGAAGGTATAGCTAATATAAACAGTCTGCAAGAGTCTCTTGCAGCGATATGTTTCAATTGCCGGCATAGCTATCGGAGGAGACAATATTAATGATTTCACGTAGCTATTCCGTGTACATGGATGCTTATAGCTTTCTTATCCGCCTAGTCATAGTTTGTGTCTGAAAAAACTGAAATGTGTTTATGATGACAGGTTGGGTTTGCAGACAGCGTGACACTCGACTTCAACATGTTTCTTGTGCCCTAAGCAACTGGCAAAATTATATTGGTTGCCCAGGAGATACTGGCAAAGGGAAAGACGTAGCTACATGGAGCGATGTTTTACGATGCTAACATGTATTCTGATTGATGTGAAATCGCTATTTTACAGTGGAATCTATGCTGGTTGTTCATTGCAGTGCAGTTTAACAATTTAGCTAATGAGAGACAAGCGTTGGAAAATATATCTAACTTATCACCAATATGCTGGTCTAGTCGTCAACTGCCATGATAGTCATTGTATCATCAGGCTGTGCAAACACACTGTAAATACTTAGGTATTGGTAGCTCTATAGGTAGGACAGGTTCACAGGTAGTGATAGCAACGTTGTTCCTTATTAGAAATTATTTTAACTAGAAATTCCCCTGCCATACAGCCCACGACCAAAGTGATATTGGAAAAAAGAAAGGGTACTGATGGTTAAGAAATGCAATATTAGCAGTCAAATGGCACTGCAGTGCAATAGGATAACTGCAATGGTAGCTGTAATGTACTGGGTGTTGGTGTTATTATATACAACAAACAGCAATAATGAAAGGAAAAGATTATATGTTTATATCTCTCCCTCTGCAATAGGAGAAATGCAATATTGGCCAATCTTAGAAGTAAAATGCACTGATATTATTAGAATAACCAATATTATTATGGTAATACAGTAATAATAGAAAACCAATGCACAATTTTGTTTACATTTCATAACATCATAGCTAACAAGATCAAGAAGTTGTGATATTTATATAAATTTTTAGAAAATCTATTTAACAAAACTATTTAGAAAAAATAATAACAGTGACATATCGACCCATTATCAATGTTGTTAGTGTGACTATAAGACTTCGATAGTCATCCAAACTTACAATTGAATATTGTAATGATCTCATAAGAATCGTTAGAAAAAAATATCATCGTCATTTCCTTTACTTTCACTGCT
This sequence comes from Watersipora subatra, assembly GCF_963576615.1. Taxonomy (NCBI): domain Eukaryota; kingdom Metazoa; phylum Bryozoa; class Gymnolaemata; order Cheilostomatida; family Watersiporidae; genus Watersipora; species Watersipora subatra. The sequence continues at coordinate 58,299,317 of NC_088714.1, read as the reverse complement.
TTGGACATCAGTTAGAATACTAAAGTACTCAAAAGTTTCCAAAATGTCATTTACTTTGAAATCGGCAAAAAAGAAATGATTTCTGTACTTCTACGTTAATTACAGAAACCTTCGGCAATTCGACAATGCTATAGACTGGTGAAATTTGCACGTTGTTTTTTCGTGAAATGCGCACGACTTAATGGTTCTATCCTCTGTCGGTCGGCGTTTCGTTTGTCGATCTTAATTTTGATAAAAGCAAGGCTTGGCCAGTTTTAATAAAGATTTTTGGCCGAATTAATCTGTCTATTTATGTATAATCCGATCAGATGGGTTAGTTTTAAGATATTGCGGTAACTTTTTAAAGACTTGGTAACATATTTAAATAGGTTTATATGTGTTTTGTATCGTTATTATACTTTAACGACTCTACAAAAAAATGGTCAAATTTGTTGATGAGATTTCGATGCAAGGGTTTGCGACGTTGTTGATGAATAATTTTCGCAAGTTGTGTACACATGCAATTATCATAAAAACTCTAACTTCGCTCCGCTCGTTTGGTCGTGGGACTAATTTGTTGTGTTGACTGTGAACCAGCGCCATTGAATTAACCCATTGTATGGGCATAATCAACATTTTTAAATAATATCTTTTTTTCAATGTTATCCAATGATTTGTATTTTATGTCATTTGTTAACCAATAGTGTTAATTTACTTGCAATAGTTTGGGTAAGCTTGTAGGCCATATAATAAGCATTTTAGATTAGCTCAATGGTTTGTTTACACTAAAGATGGTGTTTATCTACTTTGAAAAATGTGCTAGAGTGCTTAATCATGGCACTCATATCTTTTACGACAAATTATTCTAGGAAGCTGTGTTGGAAATTTCAGAATCTTTTGCAATCAACAAATTTAATGCATGTGCTCGCAACTCCAGTTTCGCATTTCTAGCTTCGTAAATAGACTATACGCATTCCATCAATAAAGAATCTGTGTGACTCGTAATAATTCAGTCCAATTGACTCCCTTGTATTCGGCTCTGCACTGATTGGATATTACTATTTTTAGCGCTGTCAATTGTCATTTAGCATTTTAGTTATTACATTGAATAATCTATGCGGTGTTTTGAAATATGACCTGTCAGACTCAAATCCCAGTGGTGTAAATATATCTTCAAAAAGGTTTTCTCATTACATAATAAAGTGTATTCTACAACAATGCAAGTCTATGTGAGATGTTTAGTGTCATGCACCAATTGCAGGAAAGAGGCGCATCCAAGTATGGCGGAAGAGGATGTCAAGGAAGTATCCACTTTCTCCTACATCTGGTACACAGCTATCTGGTACCTCGTTCAGTTTCTCGTCATTACAACGCTTCACTTCTTTGCCTCTCGGCAGCTCAACAAACGGGTCGTACAGAGGGCAGCCTCTGACACGCTTGTTTTGGCGTTAGTCTTTCTGAGCCTGCAATGGTCGCAGAAGTTCCTATTCAAGGCCATTTATAGCCTTCCATACATCATCATATACATGCTTGTGGATATGATACCGACAGCCATATGGCTTTGTGGTTCTCAGCTAATGCTACTAAGTTCGTTAGGGTTGGCACAGAAACTTTATTACCACGTTTCTGGCACCAAGGCTTGTGCGTCAGCTATCCAAAGTCACATGAGTGCGGCTTACTTCGCTGCACCTTGGAAATCACAGGCGCACATAGAGCACTCTATCAATCAATATATTAAACAGCAGTTTTCAAAGTTGTCGCAGAAACTTGAAGAGAAGGTTGCGGAGTCTCCTTTGCTTGCCATCTTGTTTACATCAGCGTCCCTCCTCCTAAAACTGAGCACCCTTGGTTTCGCATTCACAGACTGCTTCTGGTCAACTCTCAAGCGATGGTAAGATTTGTTTTTTATTGGATATATAATAGGAGTTTTGTTTCACTGCCACAAATGCTGAACTGTTGCATACTCCGGGTGAGGTAGACCCTCACACACTACGTCTCCATTGCATGGATGATGCGACTTTGGAGTTGTGCACACATTCAGTAACCTTGTGTCAAGTGGTTAAATATATGTACACGTGTTTCAGATTAACGCTGGCGCTTTGTTAACAATGATTAGAATTTCCATGGCAAAGGTCATAGCCTCGCATTCAAAACTGCTCGAATTAAGAATGACTGAAGTGCTGCAAGTGTTTAAAATGAAAGTGCCGCAAAAAACTTGCATTTGAAAACGGAACTGCCGTTTCCACTTTTCGCAAGCATGAAACATTCGGTAAAAATTTGCGAGTGATAAAACTCGTCTGACTTGCAGATTTATGCTGTTTTTATCGATGATGCAAACTTGCGGATTAACTTCATCATGGAGATATACTGTTGCTACAGGGCAACAACCACTAGTAAATTTTAAGGGGATTTGCGTGAAATGAAGCGCATAGAACTATTTTGATTTTACACGGTGGGTGTTATGTTTGTTACAAAGTCAGAGATTAGTAATAGCGATAAGTATTGCTCAACATGATTGGCTTATTTATAACTGAACTCTGCTGTTCAAATTTCAAGTGACCAAACAAATGAGAGTACTTATACCCTAGGACACTTATGTATTCGCGGCATCTAATTTTCGCGTTTTCGCGGTGTCATCCTCTCGCGAAAGTTTCATGTGCGAAACTAAACTATCATAACGAACGAGCGAAAAAGCGAAACTAAATAGCTTTGTTCATTGATACTGTATAATTGAATTTTATAGCGACATTTATTTTAACGTTTTTAACGACCACTGTGGCATCGTTAAAATATAAACCGACAAAATAATTTGACTGTCAAAATTTATTACGTTATTATTTTGCAATTATTTAGTATTATTTTCCCATTAGGAATGATTTATAATGATAGGAATTTGATGTCAATGCACATGCATTAGTTAGCGTTATCGTTTGCTGGGGACATCAATCAATGCAGTGAGCACCGTGTGTTGAAAGAAAATAAGACACATGCACTGACACTCGCAGTACTACACAAGCAGCATGGCTCTGGAAAGGTTTGGATTCATCACTGACACCTCTTCAATAACTTGTAATTTTTTTAGATTTGTTATGTTTTAAGTGATGTGACTGACGAGACATTTTAAAATTAAGATAGGCATAACATGACCGCAGTTAATACGCTCAGAAAAAAAACATCTTTTCCTTTTGAGCGTTTTAACAAAGATCAATTTTGCGGATTTTATTTTAAGTTCATTCGGAGGCTTTTACTCTTTCGATGGGACACGGCCAAGCGGGTGATTGATAAAACTGAATCTTTTGCAAACCTTTATAAAAGTCGTTAACAAAAATATTTTGCCTCTGATGATGATAATAATGACGCCTAAGAACTACTAGAAGTTGATGTTTGTCTCTATGGCTTGGAATGAAGTGACATTCTACAGCGATAAAAACCGCGTCCATGGCCGTTGGGCAAATAACTTTTCGAATAAAGGATGTTGAGGTCGAGTTATCTGAAGGAATTTATCATTGCGTTGGAACTGACCAAACAAATCCGTTTGAGTTGACCTTGTGTTTGAGATGAAATGTAACATTTTATCTGAGGGCGAGTTTTTCGAGTTGGACTGTACTTACCGTAAAAAATTCCCAAAAAGTTGGGGCGGCTCAGCCGGCCAGCTGTCCCAGTGAAAACTGGCCTGTTGATAGTCCAAGAAACAAATGGCAGCAAGCGATCAAATTGCATTATCGACCTTGCCCACACCATTCTACCTGCGGTTCACAATTACAAACTAGTCGCAAATTGAATTTTTTTATCGGTGAACCGAACCTGAGGAATACAATTATGTTTGTTCCACTGCATTTATTTTCACATCACTATATTTTCGCACTCATCAGAGCTGCGAAATTAAGTTGCTTCGAAATTTTACTCTGTGAGCTACTCACGAAACTAAATACTAGCGAAATATAAGTGTCCTAGGGTACCTTGAGCAATACATAACTTACAACATAGCACGCTTAATAGAAGATAACGCTAACATGCCGTAAAATCTTTATTTGAATGCCATAGCGCTCAATCTTTCAACCCTTCCCTTAAAATGGCCTTTTATTAGAGGTGCGTTCAAATAAAGGGCAGCGTTGTACTTTTCAAACACCTTATCGAACGTTGAGGAGATAAATATAGCCCTTTCATGGGCGAATCAAATGCCACCTATGTTTTGTATTCTCCTGCGGGTGGTGTGATATTAAACCTTTTTGACGCAAAAAATTTGCTAACTTATCTTCAAAACTTGTAGATTTTTTAACTAAATATGTATGAAAAAGCTGAAACATGTCTCTACCAGTTGATATCCATTGCTTACAATTAACTAACAATGATCTTATAGTCTGTGTTGCCATTTGTTGAAGCTTTTAAGTGTTTTATTTCATTTTAAATTTGGAAGTATATTTTCATTTTATAATTATATTTAACAAAGTTGCATAAAAGCTCATTGCACTCATCTATATATTGGTTACAGTTCGCAGCCAAAGCTAGCTTTTTATGTGCAATAGAGCAGGAGTTACGAGCTTCGATCCATTGTAAGCTGAGTTCAGATTACCGAAATTGTGCCATCAAATAATATGCTATAAATATGCATAAGTTTATAATATAATAATAATAATAATCTATTAAATGCTACAAATATATTTTCAAAAACAAGTGACATAAACAAACCATAATTATAATACATGAAGCAACAAAAATTAACATTTTAAAACAACTATTAACATTTTTAAAACAAAAAAATTAGCATCGTTTGCACGGTCAGTTGCGTTCCGGTTGTTGCCTTCTATTGAAACCATTTCATGATCTTTTGGCTGTTCCATACCTTCCACCGGGTCTACTGACCTCAACTCCTCTTCTGCTTAGCTAGTCGATATTAGCGTCCAAACAGTTTTTAGCAGAGCAAAACTTTTTACGTGACGCCATTATACATAGAAACTTGTAGCGCGAATAAATAGAAACTGTGTGTAATCAGTATAGCCTCAAAATATGTAGTAGCACATTTTTCACCGTAAATGCGAAAACTTTTTCCAATATACATCAGCGTGTCAAGACTGCGTTAAAAATGAACTACTACTAGCCTTACACAGTCACTAATTATTTCTTTGGTGTCGCAATCAAAGTTTTAATGAAAACGCCTAAAAACTTTGAGTTGGAAAACGAAAATTGACATGAGCAGAAACAACGAATGAATTGTTATTGATTTAATCGAGTCATTATAAGTACGATTTTGTGGACTCTTTTTTACTGATCACCTGCTATAACCACCTTTGAAGGGGTAAATACAGGAGGCTTTCCGAACAATTGCTGCAGTAGAACTTATATAACCAAGGTGTATAAGTTATAGTTGATGGTTATGTTGGAATGAAAGTTGATTCCAACACAATGGTAAAAATTGCTGAAAAAGTTCGGTGAACTTAAGGAAAACACTTTATGAAAGTCTCTGAACTACGCAGACGATTGGTTTACAGACATATGGTTGTAAGTAAGGCTCATAACCATTTTTGATAGCTAAGGGTGGCACTTTGTACATCTCTCCAATTGTACAAAAATGACGATTTTACGCATAAGTGTTCTCAATGAGCTGCTGCTACTACTACAAACTGTCAATCTGTAGTTTCAATTGTCTACGGTGTTTGAAATGATTTATGTTTAAAGATTTAGTAATAGTCCACCCTTTGCCTTTCAAATGTCTCAGAACTCAAATAGTTCGAGAGTTCAAACAGAATATTTTGAGACATTTGCTTCAAGTTTGATGATCTACTGATCAAAACTGATGATCAAATCATCAGTTTTGATGATTTAATATTAAAATTACATTAGGTTATCATTGCTGTCGTGCTATAGTTCTTCACCTTCAACCACTCGAGCACTATGTTTGTAGCAGTCTTATGGTTTACGTCTTCGACAACTCACTGCCGTTTGGCCAACCATTGAAAACCTGGATGTTCGGAATAAGCATGCTTTTCATTTGATATTAGCAAGATAACTTACTGCTTGTACATGACTCAGTGATTATGAATGACTCCATATCATTTCTAACCTTGTAGTAAAGACTTTAGTTTACCTGTACATACAAAACACTTGATATAATTTTCAAACAAGTTTGTTTGGCTTCTGATAGAATACCATAGACCTAACGTAATACTGTCAGTTTCATAAATCATAAGAAATTTGATGATGAAGGCAATCTGATGGTGTCTATGGCATGCTGATGTAAACATTAAATATCTATTTTATTTGTTAAATTATAGCCATCACTTCAATGTTTCACCCACTTCTTCGCATTAGGTCTGTGAGATCTATGGATATCTTCATATCTTGCTCCTCTATCTACAGTTATGAGAAACTGAGACAAAAGAAGGCAAAGGATGTGCAAACAGACTTCTATCAAACAGGAGGTGTCATGTCTGTGACTGTATGTGCAGCGGCGTGGATGCAATACAAGGCTGTTTTACTGACCATGTCTATGATTAGACAAGCAGTATATAAGGTAGGTGTGGAGTTTTCTTCTACCGAGTCAGATTGTTTTCCGCGGTGATACACTCAGCAATAAAATTGGTGAAATATATAGTTTATCTTGATTGAGTGTGGAGCTTTTCAATTTTTTTTTATTGTGTTCTCAAAATTAGTTTTATGATTCTATTATATAAACTAGCATATTATCTTCTAACTTTTGGCCCTTGTTCTAACCTATCTCTCTCCAAACTTCTCTCATCTCTCTTCATGCGTGCATTTTATTAATTTGTATTCAAAATGTGTAGTAACTTTGGGTGAAAATTTACGCTGAAAAACAGCAGGATACAAAATTCAAATTGCTACACGACCACAGTCCATGCACTTGTTCATTGAGGGTGATCGTTCTTAATGCCTGCGAAGGCTTCTTCTTGAGTTTTTAATCAGATCAGGATGCTTTCATATGGATAATGAAAGTTCTAAGATTCAATTGAGCAATCATAGAATTTTCACAAGATTGAAAGTTCTAAGATAGAGTTTGTCTTAGATAATGCAGAGTGTTGGCAGTCTGCTCTTATTCTCTATGTTTCCATGACGTGCATGATTCGCAAATTTGAGCCAATCTGCGAGTTAACTGCATCATGGAAATGGCATAAATCTGGTATCAATCAAGGTAAGCGAGTTTTGCGATCGAAAAACTTTATCGAATCCATCATGCTTGCGAATAATGGAAACAGCACTTGCGAATGATGTGTAATAAAATGCCGTGCCAGCTATTCAATTCTAAACATTTTCAATACTTCCATCACCCTTTCTCGATCAGGTTTCACGTCGCTAATTATTAACTTATAGCTTACAATTCCTTACCTTTTTTCAACAAGGCGCCGGAGTCAATCTGCATCGTGCGAAGGTCCATAGAAACACTTAACTCGCACGGTGACACAATGTGCGCACAACTCCAAATGATATGCATGATGCGCGACATGGAAACAGTGATAACTCTTCCTTCACGCAAAAAATTTTTAATGTCACGAAACATCACGCTCATTATAGTAAAGATTATTATGCAGATGACAAAGGGGGTCAGATTAATGTGGTTAGTAATGTGTTGGTCTTGTACGCTGAACATACCTAAGTTCGAGACCCATATACAGAAATCTTTTATGGAGCACTTTAATTATCGTTTATATTATTTCTTCAGTGCGATGCTATCAAACAGGATTACTATACAGTCGGTTTCACAAATATCTATATAAAAGTAGAGTAAGCAGTCTGATTCATTGTAGAACTTTGAAGTTATACATACATGTATATCTTGCTGTGGATCATCGCTAATGCTAATTGGCTATCACTGTTGTAATAAAACTCATGTTTTTATTATGGCTGTCTATGTCAAGTCTATGACACATTTCGGTGTAAAGGCCTCCTGCTAAACCCCAGATATATATCACTTATTCTGGCTTAAAATCTTCATTTTCTTGTCATAAAAGTGATGTGATATCATCAGTCTACTCTTTCAGTGAAAGCATTTGTTCAGAACAGACTATTTTGTTTTTAATCCAGAGTAACTTCCTCGCAGGTAAATTTTGAATAATTCTGCATAGATAAGCAAGAAAGATTATCATTATCGCTATAAGCTGACTATCAACAACCGTAGCTAAAAGTCGATCATTGCCATGTTAACCTAGATACCACTCGAGTATGGAGAAATGTCAGCCAAGTTTATTCTTATTCAAAAAATTTTAATCAAGATTACTTAATTTCTATAAACGTCTAAAACCTGGGTTTGCTGAACTAGAAGGATGATAACCCCCAACATTTTCACTATATGCGCTATACAGACAGTTGCCGGAGAGATGTGTAGTCAGCAGCCATGAAAATTTAGTTTTATTATAAAGGAGAAATGAAAAAACTTATTTCCTCTTACCACTTCAAAAATTCTCGTGTCAACTTTTGAGAAAATCATAACATATAACAGTATACATATATTGGATGTACAATTCCTTTATCTCATTTGTAAAGTATTTTCTATGACAATTACTTGACTTAGTGTTATTGAGCCATAGACAGTCGAGCATTAATATAAGATAGTGTTTAGTTATTGCTATAAATTGCATGTCCAGTCAAACCTTTACTTGTGATCATCTCATCATATGAATTTTCCAACATTGTAAGTTTAGAGCAGATATTTCGCTCTATACTTACTTGCAACTTATCGCCTTCAAAGTTCTAGAAACATTGCAATTTTTAGATCAGTACATATATACTGTACATGTCTACTGTACACACGTACAGTACACATGTACAGTACACATGTACAGTACATATGTACAGTACATATGTACTGTACATGTGTACGCAGTTCTCCTTGCACGTAGTTTGATTATCTGATATCAGTAATGTTGGGCAGTGCTTCATACCTCCCTTTTATACTCCTGGATCTGAGAACATTGGTGTGAATGATAGTTGAACTAAAGTGAACATCCATAGATGAACACAATTCCTTTTAAATTTATTAATCTCGTTGTGTTAGTAGTTATTGTAAAAAAGAAAGTAACTTAAGTTTTCGATGAGTAAAGATGAGAGACTGGCTGTGTTAACTTGGAATAAAATGTGAAATATATCAAACTTTGAAGCTAAAAAAATTAGTTGTTTATCTATGGTTCGTGTAATCTCTGCTAGAGTATTTCTTAAGGCCAATAACCACCTCAACAGCATTATCTAGCCCCTTGTACCACCAAGGCTATACTTCTGTTCATTTGTCTTCAAAAAAATGTGGAGCACAAACCATATCATTTGGTTGCTCCAACATGTGACTTGTTAACATACAAAAACCTGAGAACCTCTTGTCAAAGTTTGACTAGCTCGCTATTTCAAACTTGGAAGCTTGCCAACAATTGGCATACTCTTTTATTTGTAGATTTCGCCTGCGGCTGGAAGTGCAATGAATAAATCAATAAAAAGAAACAGTGAAACATCTGCCAGTAGTTTGGATAATGGAAGCGATTCCTTTGGGGCCGGTGATTCGTCTTCTCTTACTAAGCATCACGATGACTAAGACAGATCACAGTCCTAGAAGATATTTATATGGACAGAACGAGATCCACTCAATGGGCATATGCTGTGTCTGATACGGTACAGCCTATGGGAGTGCAAGGATATAGGCATTCATAAACTTATTGATTATGGCCAACTGCCTGATGCTGCCTGTTTATTCTTTACTCTTGCTTTGCTGATGACTCCTTTATCTGTCTTTGGTGTTTTTTACACATCTTAGACAGCCTATAGCGCCTTACACTCACAGGCTAGACATAAAAGATATCCGGTATAAGTACATACATTTTACCAAAGCTTTGCCTTATTGAACAGAAGACTTTTGTATAATCGAATGGTGTCCATGAGAGTTAATCTTGCACCCTTTGCTCGCGTTTATGTGTTGTAAACTGCTAATTATTTTATTTTTAATATTCTTCAGTTGATGCCGATAAGTATGGGGAAGTACTTGTGTAAAATAGTTTATTTATTAGACACTATAATCAAATATTGCATCTTACGAGCACACAAACCAGTCAAGACTAGTCACTTACTGAATCACACACGCTATAAATAGTCAGCATCAATTGGAAGTCATTATTGAATATTTACAAGCAGCCTGGCAGAGACATTCTGCTGATGCAATCGTAAAAGCATATTGCAAAAACTGCCCGTGTTAGACACTGCGACCAGGTGAGTTCTTGCTCCAGAGCAGCTCCACAAGTGGACACAAATGGACGGATTCAAGCTAGGATCCAAGAAAATGACTACAAAGTATCTCCAGTCATTATAGCCAGAAACTCCTCCATGCTTACTGCAACAAATATGTTCAAAAGTGTTAGTGTTGCCATGGAAACCTTTTTTGGTAGACTAATTGTGGATAGTATCTGGCATTCATCATGTTGTGAGCGCTACTATTGTTACCACGCTTAAGGGAAATTTTGCTGCTATTAATGTTCCAAGGTTGTCATGTAAGCTTAATGAATTGTTAATTTGCACTGTTTTATACATGAGTCGACCAGGCCACTTCCTATGAGTAGCGGTCCATACTCTGTTAATATCTGGTTGATGATTTTACATCAATGAACCAACCGACACAGCCAATAACTTTGGCATTGGTAATTGTGCCACCCATGACGCTGAAGCTTCAAGTTGTTCCCACTCGAAAATGGATAATATTTGTTACTGAGCATGACAAATCAACCCATTCCAGCTTTTTTACTACGGTTATAAATGCTGTGAGGCAACTCCAACAACTGGCAAGCATCACTCCTTAGACAAGCTTTCAAACAATATAACAAAAAATATTTATACAAGAAGCCCTGATCATTTTGTGCTATTCCTACCTCTTTCTCTAAAGCTTTGGGGTGAACCTTATCAGAAGCTATTGCTAACAGTTAACTGAGCAAGCTCTTCCGTTACTGAGCAACAAGGACAGTGTGCGAATACTAGATTTGCTACCACCCTCAAATTATTAGTCAGAACCTTGGGCTACCTCTGCAGTATTATGTCTTCTAGATTTCACAGACGCTTAACGCCTGCTACAAAGATGCTTTAATAACGTATTCGAAACAGAAAAAGTATTGAACTTGGAGGTAGGATCGGGCCTGTAACATCTATAAATTACGAAGCAGATATGAATAATATGAAGATATGAATAATTACAAATCATAAAATAATAGCAAAGAGACAGCACCAAATTGTGCTCATGCTTTTGTGATTGCTACTGATGACAAAAGCATGACCAAATTGCATAACTGGTCAGCATTGATCACAATGCTGACCAGTTATTGATGAAGTGTCCCTGTCACAGCGATGTACAAGAATTGTTTAATGTAATAAACTAATAATAGAGCCAACTTGTCCTTTCACCAATGATGAACCAGGGGTCTGCTTCATGAGAACTCGCGCAGTAAAATTTAACCAAAAACTTTTAGACCAGCAAAAACCTCCCAAATTTCCGCAGTCAATATAGGCCTATCTATTCAGATGAAAATGTAAAGGCGGGGAAGCATTGTCACAAACCTCTAAACTATCAGGAGAACGTAGGGTTTTTCATACTAATATCAGAAAAAATCAAAAATGTTCCTTCAAAAATTTACAAAGTTTGCCGTTGAATATAACTCACTTTCACCATCCTGATCCAAGTCAAACTCATCGATCATAGCCCTCAACTCATCATCGTCAATCGTTTCTCCAAGGTCTCTAAATATACGCACATCAAAGCAGTTTCAAAATGCCATATTAGACACACATTTTGTACCTACGCATTGAGTTGAGTTGGCTTAATAATTAAGGAGTTACTTTCTCTGTACAAGAGAAAGTAACTCCCAAAGCAATTATTTTCTGTCAGAGATGTGGACAACAAAATACGCCACTATCTCTATCTATTCTGATACCATTCTATTATTGCTACAGCCCAATCTAATAAACTTCATCCAAGATTTTAATGAGACTAGCAAATGAATAACCTTCATCTTTTGTAAATATTAACAGCAAAAAATAAGATATTACCGGCAAAAAATTGAATATTAACAGCAAAGAATAAAATATAAAATGCATATGTAATTATATACTTAATACACTAATTTTAACCGGTGGCTGTCTGTTTAGCATCTATGAATAGGTGCTGCTGGCTAGAGATAACTACAATGAAATTGCAAAGTATACTTCAATGGAATGCCAGATCAGCTATCTACATCCTAAACCAGAAAGAAGAAAATAAATAGCATTTGATCATTGTGGACTAGCTGAAAAACCGTACTAAAACTTCATCAATAATAGTCTAAGATTTGTGACTAGAAATACATTTATTGATAGTAAACGACTAAATAATCTTCCAAGATTAGTATAAATATTACATCTACTATATAAACGGCAATCGTTGTTTGTCTATCTATCTGTCTATCCGCTTTATAGAGTACCGTACTTTTCGGACTATTACCCGCTACTAGGTATCTAGGGCGCATTAACGAGAATCTCCGCTTAGTACACGCCTCTATACATAACCTATTCATCGGTTTTACACAAAAACACGTCATCTCCGGTTAGCGCGCGCCTCTTTACGGCGCCCAACGACACTGGCGCGTTTGAAACAGCAAATTTGCTGCCATGTTAAAAAGCACCCTCCTGAGTTCGGCGGCCTATACAGCTATACAAATGTACTAATCAATAAATAAAATAAATTAATGAATAGTAATTTACATGCGATTAATTTTTACTGCCAACGTGTACCGAGAAGATCACGCGAACGTTGGTTTCTTGCGGTCACTGGAAAATGCAGTTCTCTCCTACTAAATTTCTACATAAAAAAGGTAAGCATTTCTTAATCAATGTTGTATTGTCTATGAATTGCCACACTTCCACTGCATAACCCTTTCACTTGCGTCCGTGTACAAATTTAGCTATCGGCCTACTGCCAGCAATTTTGCCGATATTGCTTAATATGTATACATTATTTTTTCAATTTCAAACTCGATCTAGAACGTTTGTTTTGGTTATATATTTCATTTTGCCAACATGTTAACAAGCACTGCTATACAAAAAATTCGTTGTGTCTATACTTTGTGCGTTTTAATTATCTGTGTAATCACAAAAATCTGAAACGTCTATAATTTCATCAACATAAGTAGTTATTTGTTTTTTTAACTCGGATGCATTTAATGAACTCGCACAAAAAATCTTCGTTTTTATGTTGGAAATTCTCAAACGAAGATTTAAAAATAAATTTTAGGCTAATTTTATAGAGAAATCTTCGGACAACACTGTCACTACTATGAAAGTCTTAAAGATCGTTGTTATGTTATCAACGAATAATAAAATTCAGTTGCTAGCAATTGCTGGGAAAGTTGCAAATATGCGTCTACGGTGGTCGACCATAGAAAACGCATAAATGAGTCTACTTCGGAGAAAGGGTTAAAAACGTTGGATTTGCCACTGTTTGTGATAGTAAACATGTTCATTTCCTTCCGCAGCTGAGTTACTCTTACTTATTTTCCAGCTACGAGTACTACAGAACTACAGCTACTACAGAACTTGCACGGGCACTCCGAGCTTTGCGATAGGCGACGGTGAGAAGAAAGCAAGCAGTTTATATTACAAAAAAAAGCACACCATCTCATTCAATTTTAGAAATGCTTGAAGCAGTGCAATGCCTTCCAAAAAGCCTACAGCCCAAACGCAAGAACAGATTGATTCCCGTAGAGAAAGAGACCGAATTCGCAAAGCAGCAGCTAGACGAGCAGAAACTGCAGAGCAAACACAGCTACGCCCACAACGAAGCGGAACTGTTACTGCAGCTGCTAGAAGTGCAGAAACTGCAGAGCAAACACAGCTACGCCTACAACGAAACAGAATAGCTACTACATCTGCTAGAAGTGCAGAAACTGCAGAGCAAACACAGCTACGCCTACAACGAAACAGAATAGCAGCGGCTAGAAGAGCGGAAACTGCTGAACAAACACAGGTACATCGATAGCAGGCCAGGATAGATGCTGCAGCCGCTAGAAGTGCAGAAACTACTGAACCGACCTAGCAGCGACTCAAACGGCTCAGAGCAGCCGCTACTTCGGCCAGACGTGCAGAAACCTCCGAGCAGATGCAGCAGCGACAAGAACATGACGCACTAGCTACAACAGCTGCTAGGCGAGCTGCATTTTCTGAGCAGATGAAACGGCGACAACAGCGAGATGCACTAACTACAGCAGCTGCTACCAGGCGCCGCGTATGGACAGAAAACTTCGCACTTGACTACAGTCCTGCAACACAGTATAGGGCCAAATTTTTCTAAGGGACGAATGTCCAAAAATGCTCCAGATGTAATGCCTTACATTGGAAAGGCGAGAGGCCATATAGTAGTTATATAGTTTATATAGTACGAAAGTGCTCCAGATGTAATGCTTTACGTTGAAAAGGCGAGAGGCCATATATGTAGTTTATATAGTAGATTTTATTGATAATAAATTTTATCAACGACCACATTACTGCTGCACAGTTTGTATATACAATGTCAAAACACAGGCTATAGACGAAGAGCTGGTGAGTCATGATTAGTGTTTCAAGCATGTAGAAGTCTCAATTCAATAAATGCTGGCGATAGCTTAGCAGTGCAATAGCAAAATATTTTCTAGAATTTCTTAAAATATGTAAAACTTTTCAATACTGCCAGTTTGAAGAACTTCAGTTTGCCTAGCAATGTCAATTTCATTATATCAGTTCTGTGTATAAAATTAGGACAATTCCGATTTGAGTGGTTCGAGACTGATGCATTGTAGACTAGCTGTAAAACACATTGCATATTTATATTGGTCTGTCCAACATTATTGACATGTACAACTGCATATGTGTATGCAGTCAGATCAGCACAAAAATTTCAGTAGATTGCATGTTTGGAGTTGTTTTACAGTATGAAAGACAACTCTCAATAAAACTATTGCTTTACGTAAATCTGTTCCCGAACACGGGTAATGCAGCTAGTTATTCATAAAGTAACTGATAGAGGTTTGCTCTATGATCCTTTACCTAAATTGTGTGACACCCGTAAAATAACCCTTAATTTGTAAGTTAATAGACCATGGCACTATCCTTCGCGCAGTACAAAACTTAAAACTTGTATAATGAGAACACGACTTCTCAAGTAGAAATTACTACAATATATATAGAATAGTGTTGTTATAGTACTATTATATAGACTATATATCCGTTTCTGCTAAAAATGCCCTCATCTTGGCATCAATACCAATGTGATAGTTAAATGTATTGATTGATAATGGCCAATATACTTTTTACTAACATCAGATACCTTTTGTAAATGTATCTGATCTGTTACAATGGCTAACCATTGCAACAGTATCCTAACAGATAACCTATACCATATCTATCACTCAGATATACATATTCAATGAACCCTGGTATTGGTAAATTGCTTTTGTCATGCCTGAACAACATAGGCATTAAATTTCTATTAACAAGCTAGTGATACTTCTACGCACTAGCATTATGAAATTAAATTGGGTGGACAACTTCCACTGGTATCAGGTTGGTTTTCAGGGAGAATCATTACACCAGATTGACGTCTGGATAAGCAGGCACACTTTAGATCTCCAGTTTCTATTGCTTGATATCATAGAATGAGCCCGTGTCTATGGACCGTTTTAAGTGAACAGCTCGTTTTACACTTTTGAAAACCGCTGTTCTTAACACAAAAACTGTTGGTACTCCTGATTTTCTGTTGCTACATTCTAATGTTTGAAACGCAGTAAAACTAATTAGCGACAGCCTGTAGGACGTAACCTCCTGATAAAAAGACTCACCTGGCGACCCTGCGAAGATTTCTTAGGCTAATCTTGCCAGAATTGTCATCATCAAACAGTGTAAAAGCTTTCGACATTTCCTCTTCTGGATCTCGATCCAACATCATATCTGTGACTAAAAAGGAGGATGGACAACTCCATGGTAAATGCGGCTAATATAAACTATGGCCAATTCCATATAAGAACTAATAGTGACTCATCAATGCCTGTGGTACAGATAATATAGAGAGTTGTATAAACAAGACCAGACAATATGACAACAAAAGTTAGAGAGAGAGAAAGGGACAGTTGACAAATAACACCATGAAGCTACATGAGTGGATGCGACAGGGAATACAAGTGTGGCAGGTGACACAGCTGGCTGAATTAGTGACAAGTTGCCCAGATATCCCAGATGCCTTAATCAAATACGACAGTAACATAGCATCTATATAAAAAAAGAAATATATATGTATATACTAGCAGAATGCCCGGCGTCGCATGGGTAATAAAAAAGTTTTTGCACAGAAAATTTATTTGCAATCAGCATACAACATATAGCATTCTAACATATAAATGAAGGTGTTTGCGTATTTCTGTTTACTGTGTCTATTTCTGAATTTTATTACTATGTTTATTTACTGGCTGCAGTGCCTAATACAGATCTATTCAGATTGCAATAGTCCTGTTGGCCATGTGAGTTTTAGCATTTTTCTTCACGTATACGCACATATTTTCCTTCTGATATGACTTTACATATAACGCTAGCTGAAGTGCTAAACGTGAAGCCATTAATGATTGACTGTTGTAATAAGTATGTGCACATTTATTCAACTACAGTGTATTGGATAAATGCCTGTCTGCAGAACTGGAGGTTTTGAGTTCAAATCTGGTGCGCAGCAAATTTTTCATTCCTAAAACTTCATCGCTATGACTGGACACGCAGACAGACAGAATACAGCAAAACAATAATATATATGTAGTAGCCGAATGCCAAGCATTACCCGGGTAATAAAAAAAGTTTTTGTACAGAAAATTTATTTTTATTTAACATATGTGTCATGATCACAGAAACCATGGTTAAGTCGGGATTATAAGATTTAGAGTTATTTGCATTAACAGAAGGAGAAAATTCTCATTTATTTTGCAAAAAAAATTTTAATTCTAGCTTAATTACAGCAGATTTTATGGTCAATAAACTGAATGCATGTTTACAATCAGTGCAAAAACATAGTTCCGAGAAAACTGGTGTTAAAGTCTGAGAAACGAAAACCGATGCACAGTTTTGTTTACATTTCGAAACATCATAGCAACCAATATTAAGAGGTTGTGATATTTATCTAGATTTCTGTCTTTATATCAAAAACATTATGCTGAATTTAAAAATCTAAACAGGTTTTGGCTGGTTGTCATAGAAATGGCTGTATATCTATAAGAAAATGTATTACCTAATTTTGCAGATATTAAAAACGGCTTGGCAGTGCCGCGGTATATGATATGATATATAGTATGATCAACAAAATGTTTAAAAAATAATAACAGTAACATATTGCACATCATCGGTCACTCTATACTTTGATCTTGCAAATTCGAATAATTTTTCTTATAATCAAATCTTATAAAATCGAATAATTATTCTTATAATTAAATATTGTAAAAATCTTATAAGAAAGGTTAGGAATATATCATGGTCATTCCCTTTACTTACACTGCTTTGGGCATCAGTTGGAATACCAAAGTACTCATTATAAGTGTCCAAAATGTCAGAATTATCCCTCAAATCGGCAAAAAAGAAACGATTACGTTTTTCGGACGCAATTTTTCAGTACTTCCCGTTTAGCATAGCAACGGTTTTAAGGGTTTTTTCCGAGGTTTTAAGACATTTATTATCTAAACTGACTTCAGATTCAGAAAGATCACTTTTTGATTGGTCCAGAAGCACGTGCTACAAAAATCCTTACCAAAATTATAAATTCAGTTAGTGCAACTTTAAAGTCGAATAACTCAACTTCGTGATTTGCGACTTAACCATGGTTTCTGTGACCGCGACCCATATAACAACAGCTCCCATTTTAACTTTCAAGCTTTATATCATGAAAAAATGTTTTGTAAGTTGAAAAAAATTAAGAGAAAAGATAAAAAAACTGTAAAGGTTTTCAAACTAAAATTGCTAAAAAATCAACTTTAATTGCTATAACTGGACACAGGGTCATAAGGACACAGGGTTTAACAGAAAGACAAAGACTGAAATTTATAAATAGAGATATTTATGTTTTTAGCTTCAGACTCACTAAAAGATTTGAAGTTCAATAAACTAGAATACAAAAATGATCATAGAACTGCCCTCCCTGAACTTCTGATAAGAACTCCTTTAGGTTTTGTTGTAAACCACTTTTGGTTCCTCTGCGATTTTTAGCAGAGGAAAACGAAATATTATGTAAGAAATACATGCCTACATGTTATATATCTAAAAGGGCATCAACCATCAAGCTATGCTGATGTGTTAGATATCACCATTTCCTTACCAACTTCATTGAAGTCATCAAATCCTATTTTACCACTGTTGTCCTTGTCATAGTCCCGCAAGATTTTAAGAACCTCAGCTTTCTTTCTCTCAAAACCAAGAGCCTTGAGGGAGACCTACATGACAACAAATATTCACCTTGACAGATACTAGTGCATCAGATTCACCATGGATACAAGCATTACAATGAGAAAAATAAAGGAAAAAGACATCAAACTTTTTAGGTTTGGTCAATGAAAGTTATTGTCAATAAGCGTTGACGGTTTGCTTACCACCAAGTTATTCAAAAGTGATCGAGAAAAGATAAATGTATTATTAACATGTTGTATTTCGGATTTAATGTGCGGTTAAATATCACTGATTTCAACCAATATTTCATCAAGTTAGCCTTACAAATTAGTTGTTTACTCATGCCACACATCAGATGACATGTGAAGACAACTCCTTTATGAAGTTCACTTGATGAAATACCAAAAACACTTTTTCTACCCAATACATTGACCCAAGAAGAACTGTACTAACACAATTTCTCAAAGCAACTACAACCTGCACTATATTCAAGCTAAAAGTAAAAATAAAACTGTACATAAAACATAATTGACTAACTTTAAGTTCATGGTAGTCGATCATACGATCCTTGTCGGAGTCAAACAGTTCAAAAGCTTCACGAATCTCCTGCTTCTGTTCATCTGTGAGTTCCCTCCTTCTTTTGGGTCGCCCAAACCTCTCGGTCCTTGCTATCTCTGACCTGCTCAAACATTCACTTTTTATCATATTCCTATTACCAGGGACAACGGCCTGGTCAGCGGAGTGCACAGGGCTGTTATTCATAAGTGATTAAAGAGTGAATTAAGAGTAATGCATAAACTGTGAATTTTTAAACAGCTAATCAACAAGCATTACTTTCTAACAAGTTTTAATCAATTATAACATCTTCCTTGAACCAATAAGCTTTGCCAATAGACAATTAGGTGATGCATTCAATGCTAACCTAGGAAAAAATTGCTGTGACAAATATTTTAAGCCCACCCAATTGACAAGTAAGGAATACTTTGGCTTTTTAGCGTCTCCTATGACTATCGCATCTAATAAATAAATGATCTATTTTTTCACTAATGAATCCCGACTGTCATCAAGCAATCTTCGTGTGAAGCAATAAAAGATATGCAAAACATAGTGTTAGAAAAAGACCACTGATTCGCCTGCATGTCTTCGGACCACCATGTCATTGATGGTCAGTCGGTAAAAATTGTAGAAAATGATAAAAATTTTGACTCACCTAAAATGCAAACAATTATTGGTGTAACACTCAATAATGCTTGTGCAAAGAACTTTTAAAAAACTTTGTCCACAAAAACAAAGCAAACACCATAGCTGTTTCAGTAATTTCTCTTTCTGCTTTTGTCAGATAGGACTAGCTAGTAGGCGTGCAACTATGGTTAATTATATATTTTTAATATATTAATACAATATGCTGCTACAATAAACAATGCAGAGCTACAAGTATAATCGGTCAATCAATTTAAATAGCTTGGAAGGAAAGATATTTTATTTAGCCTTCTACTAAATGACTTTTCTATGAAAAAACAATATGTTCTATTATGAACTATAAAACTAAATTACCATCTATTATGATTTCTGATGAAAATGGATAAAAACAAAAGAGAGGGATAAACAAAACTGTGAGAGAAAGAAAATAGATTAAACATGAGTAAAAAGTGTCATGCAGATTGTTGTTTATGGTTTCACAAATAGACATGGAACAAAAAACCCACGCAATACAATGGAGGTCTCAGAACAATTGTATGTTACATACGCTTTTAAAATTAACAATTGAGAGAAACCATTTTGTTACATTTGAGTCATTGTATCTTTAATGGCTTGTTTACTATACATATATTGAGTCTTATAGCTAGAATTAACTACATAGAAACTATCAAATGCACAGAGGCTATCAATAAAAACATGGGTCATATTTTTATTTTAATAACTATACTAAAAGTCTTATTACTAGAATAGTCTTACTAAAGGTCAATCTTTTAACACTACCTTAAAAACCTCTATTCTACTTAAAAATCCACCTTCAAACCATATACAGAACACGTTGATGGTTTATGATTATTAATGCAGTGTTGTTTTCATGGCTCAGTTCATGAAAAGTATTATTATTATTAGTGGCAACTCTTGGAGCTTTGAAAAATAAAAAATATATCTTTTGAAAGTAATGTTTTTACCATCCAAATTGAAAGAACTGTGTTGATAGGGTTATAACATCATATCGACTAATAAAACTATCCTATAATGTATGTTCCAGGCTTCTAGCAGTGATGTATCATAACAAAGAATAATTAACAATCATCGCTTTGAATTATGGATATGATAAATGGAGCCTTTGAGTGTTATATTATCTTAAATTCAAAGGTAGTATGAGCTCTGTTATCAATAACGCCCATGTAGGAACTAAATGTTCTCCATAGAGCTTCCTTACGACAGCCTTAGGCTAGGTGATTACAACCAAAAAAAATTGAAATAAAAGCTCTTGTAGAAAAGTTTAACAAAAATTATTGGATCAACAAACGTTGGGATAGTGGTCTAAGATGAGATTTGCGTAGTTTTTCAGTGTCTATAAAGCGTGCTAATCGAAATGGTGTAGGGGTGTCATGGATAAGCCTCGAGTGCAATGGTTTCAGTAAGCTGCAAAAGTTTTTACAGATTAAGGACTTAGGGAGTTAGCTTATCATGGAGTTAGCTGTTTTTAAAAGAACTAAACTTAATTAATTTCTCAAATCTCTGACCCTACTTGATCTTATGTCATTCAAATAGCATGCAATATTTCAGTAGCTCATGTACACTAACTGAATTAGTGTTATTAAAATGTTATACTCAGGACCTCTACACAACCGAAAATCACTCCGTAAAAATACTAGCTTTTGAGGGTTCTCAGTCAAATTTAGCACTTCACATGCAGGGGCTATTTGTTAGGATGTTTTACCTTCAACATAGCAAACATTGGCTTTTTCTATTTTCTACTATAATACTGTTGACAGGTTTAGACGGTAGAATTATGCTGAATTGTTTGTATATGAATGTGATGAAAAGATTTAAGTTAAAACCATGTAAACAAGACCGCTGACAGAAATGGTTGCATTTCATCATTAATATAATTGAAACAGTCTAAACATTATTGACTGTGTGGAATGAGTGTGAAAGGGTTTGCACCAATAGCTAAATTCACCGTCATTCATCGCAGATTTACAGCTAAATTCAACACATGCATAAAATTTTATTGCTCACTGGCGGTTGCTCACACTGATAGCAGAACTAGCACTCAGTGTGTGATGCTAATTGGCACTTCCAGCAACAAAAAGGTAAACATAGCATGAATTTTTAACTCGGATAAAAAATAGGGGAATCAGTTTCACGTAATTTCTCTGCAAGAAAGCCAGCAGTAATTTCAAATTAGTTTTAGTTAAAAGAGAGAAGCATCAGTAACGTGCATATCAATGATTACACTTTTTTGAACAACAAACAAATCATGGCTTCCAGCAAAGTTGCATTTTTAATGGTTCATATAAAACTCAAAATTGTAAACCAACTACAAGAAAAAATAGTTAGGTATATTTTATAAACTATCAGGCTGCAAAAATGCACAGAGTAAACATCTGAAGCTTTCTAAAACATTGAAGAAAGCAATATTTTATGATGCATTACATTAGAAACTGTCGCTTTGGACAGCTTTGTAAAAATATAACCATTTATTACAACTAGTTCTGTCATTCATTTAAATACTAACAGTTATTCACTATGTTTGTTATCTAGTCTCGGTGAGTCAAAACACAGTCTTTTGACATACTATCCATCTATAAGAAATCCCGCAGATGATTTCTCAAGATGATCAGATATTTACCCACTAAAATCCTCAAAATGAGGCAACAGTGTGAGAACTCTTTGCAAAAAACTCTGCACAATGTTTTAATTTTACTTTTATTAGTAATTATGTATATACATATATATATTTTTTTATTAATTAGTATTTGTATTAGTAATATTTTGCAGTTTAGATTAAAAGTAAGACAGTGCAGAAAATAAATAAAATACACCTACAAGTACTCACTCATCTACAACTCTACTTGGTTTGTCACAAATGTCTCTGGTTGTTCTTGACCAGAAAGAGTTGAATAATGCAGTGGTCTTTATAGCTGGCACAAACAAGCCCTTTTTTGTCTTGTATTGTGTGAGTGCTTTTTTAAAATATGAAATGAGTCTTCTATGAGATTGCTTGCTTTCACCTTTACAAAAAGATTTAACCTTTTATCTTGTCTTCTCTTCGACAGTGAAGGAAAAGTTGTGTCAGCTCCTAGCTTAGTAAAACTAACTGTATTTTTCAAACGAAAAATAAAACGAAGAGCTTTATTTTGAATTTTTTCTAATTTTTCAATGTCATTTTTCAGGTATGGATCCCAAACCTGACACCCGTATTCAAGAATTGGTCAAACAAGGGTCTCGTAAGCTACTTTTTTAGTGTTGGTGTCTACATCTTTTCAAACTCTTTTAAGCATTCCAAGAAGTCTGGAAGCTTTGGAAGAAACATTATTTATGCCTTTCCCATTTGAGATCATTACTAAACTCAATACCTAAGTAGAGATGGGAATTGACATTCTGGAGCTGCTCACAACTAAGAAAAACCTTTGTTGTGAGTCCATTTCCTCTACTAAAAATACTGAGCACTTTTTAGCATTAAAAGATGGTTGCCATGTTTTGACCCAAAGTTCAAGTTTAATAAGGTCAAGTTGTAGAATGTTATTTTTATCTCGGGTATTATAAAGCAAAGCATCATCTGCAAATAATCGACATTTAGATGTAATACCTGAAAGTAAATCGTTTATGTAAATTAAAAATAACAAGGGTCCTAACACAGATCCCTGAGGTACCCCTGACACAATTTCACAACATGATGACTCCTGGCCATCGACTAAAACTGCCTGTTTTCGATTACTGAGGATTAATTTTTAACCCGGTTTACAATGTCAAGGCTTGTTCCGATCTTAGCCAATTTAAATAAGCTTCTGGTGGCTCACTGAATCGAATGAATTGGAAAAATTCAGAATTATTAAAACTTTAATTAATCCGTGTTCTCGATTTATAGCTAGATCGTTAAACGTATAGACTAGCTGTGTGTCACATGACCTATCACTTCTAAAACCATATTGAGATTCGGTTAGGATGTTACTTTGATCAAAAAAAGAATGAATATGTTTTGCTAATATATGCTCTAGAAGTTTACAAGTTATGCAGGTAAGAAAAAAAAGGTCTGTAGTTGTTAGGCTGGCATCTGCTACCTTTCTTATAAATAAGTTTCACTCGAGCCATTTTCCACAATTCTGAGAGTACGCTTGTACTAAGAGTATATTTAAATATTTCTATTAATGTATGAGCAATACACCAGAGGAAAATTTTTTTACTAGTACACCAGTGATGTTGTCAGGAACACATAATTTAGATGTTTTAATGACTTGCAACAGCATGAACACCATCGGAGTCAACTATTAAATTAGACTGGTCTGAGGTTAAAGAGGCAAAATCCTCCCGGAGTTTTGATCCATCATCAGTTACAAAACGGACTAGAAAAAATCATTAAACATGGAAGCTTTTTCTTTAGGCAGTTTTGCTATTTCACCATTAAAAGATAAGTCTAGGATAATATCACTGCCAATCACCTTATGTTGTCTGATATATCTGTAGAAAGGTTTGCTATCACCTGAGAAAAGTGGCTTATAAAGCTTTACTGAAAGATGACTTTTTTTGAGTTGTTTTATTAGATGTTTGTTACGCTTCCTAACTATGTGGAATCTGTTGCTATTATAGTGAGTGGAAAATTTTTCATAGTTGAAGACGACTGTTTGTTTTTCAAAATATTTTTCAATTTTTCACTAAATTAGCCAGGCTGATCACAGGCAGTTTTGACTTTTGTGGGAACACTTTTTCTTTTTCTTCAAGATAAAAGGGGAAGGTCCGATTTAGTAAATTCACTGGTCAAAGTAAGTTCTCTGGTCCAAGTAAGTTCTCTGGTCAAAGTAAGTTTTCCGGTCAAAGTAAATTATCTGGTCAAAGTATTCACAGAAGGATTTATTTTTGTTGCAAAAAAGAGCATTTCGACTCATTGCAAATTTACATCATATTCCTGCATATATTATTCAAACGAATGATCTTTCCAACTCTCTGCATCTTCTTACTCTGCCTATGCTAAATATTTATTTTACTTCAATTCAATGTTTCAAGATCTTTCATGGTTTGTGTCCTCGTTTTTTACATGACAATTACAGGTTTTCAACTCATTTCAACTTACGTGATGTGAACAAATTGCATACAATCACTAACAATCATTTTGAAAATGTCATTGCCAGCTGCTTCAACAACCTTCCACCAAATATCCGTTCCCTTAGCAGAGAAAGGCATTTTAAACACTATTAGTCAGACTACTTATTCATATATATATATATATATATATATATATATATATATATATATATATATATATATATATATATATATATATATATATATATATACAGTGGTGTGCATAAACTTGGAATCACCAGTTAAATCTTCAAATATGTATGTTTATATGCTGTTGTCTAAGAAATTCTTTGGAGTTAAGTGTCTCAACCCCATCAATATATATATCATTTGAAAGGGGAAATTCTGAAGAACAAGATGATGCCAAATATTCGAAAATATTCTCAGATTTTTATCGCTGGGGTGGATCTACCGAAAGGCAGACTTATTGCAGGCTATGAATGTTGTTAGTGAAAATTGATAAAATAGGATACAAACAAACTCTTTTATACAAATTGGTGGCCCTGAAAAGGGCCGTTGGGTTATTGTTAGTCTTCAGAAGGACTGGTAAGGTGTCTTGAGCTGAGCATTAGTATTTTATTGGCCAGCCCTTGTTCTTGATCACCATCTGACACCGTCGAGGCATGCTGTTTACCAACTTTCTGAGCTCTTCAGGAGTGATGATGTGATGCCAAGCATAAATAATCTTCTCTATGAGCTCCCGTTTTGTCTTTGATTTATCTTTGCTGACTATTACACCAATACGCTGCCAAAGATTTTTAATGGGATTCAGGTCAGGGCTTTGTGCTGGCCAGTCTATTACCCTCACATTACTTCTGGTCATCCACTCCTTGACTCTCTTGGCACGGTGCATTGTCATCCTGGTAGTACCAGGGTTGGTCATTGCTGGTGAACAGGCTCCGAGCACTTGGAAGCATGACATCTTCCATGGTCTTGATGTATTTGTCTCCATTCATCATGCCTTCACAAATGGAGAGTCTTCCCACACCAAAAGCTGTCATGCAACCCCATACCATGACTCCAGTAGGGTGCTTGATGGTTGGTAGCGTACAAGCCGGGCTGTACTCCTCTCCAGTTCGTCTTCTCACATAACAATTTCCAGAGTGGTTTTGGATGGTAAATGTTGACTCATCACTGAACAAGACCCTTTGCCATTGGGCTGTTGTCCAGAACCGTTTATTTTTAGCCCACTCTAGACGATGCTTTCGCTGTTTCTCAGAAACTAAGGGCTTGCGCCTTGCCGCCTTCCAAACCATTTGCAAGCAGTCTTCTTCGCACTGTACTGGGGTGAATCTCAATATCTCTGTTGTCCTTGATCTCCTTACAAAGTTGAGTACTGTTCAGATGTCTGTCAGCGAGGGATCTTCGTACCAGGTACCGATCTTCACGAATAGTCGTCTTCTTGGGTCGTCCAGCAGAGTAGGTGGGTTTAAGACTGCCATTGGAGGTCCAAGTCTTGATTGCTGTGTAGACTGCCTTCTGAGAACAACCAATTTCCGCAGCCATTGTTTGAAAGCACATCTTCTGCTGATCAGATTGATATATAATATCTGGCATGGCATCATAATTGGCGGGAAAATAGAAAGCAAATGGAAGATCCAGTCGATATAGAGTGAACAAAACAATGTGATTCCAAGTTTATGCACACCACAGTATATATATATATACATATGGTTGAGCACTCTGATTTTAGTTTCAAGTAGGATACATTTGAATATATATACATATATATATATATTACTTATGTATATATATACTTAATACATACTTATAATATATATATATATATTACTTATAATATATATATATATATATATATATATATATATATATTACTTATAATATATATATATATATATATATATATATATAAGTAGTCCGTGCTAGTCAGTTCGAACTAGTTAGTGTTGGTGGAAGTGTTGTTGGAGGTGTTGGTGGTGACAGTATTATATGACACTATCAATGTTTTAATATTAACGTGTGTCATTTATCTGTTTTAAGCTTTGAATAATCATTAATTAGAAAGGCTTGGTACAAATATCACAAAAACCGCAATCTACATTCATCTATCGGCTCAGGTAGATTACTTTGTTGATTATGATATTGTTGAAAAAATGACGAATTGTTATTTTACATGGTTTATTATTAAATATTTCATAATAACCCTAAATTGCTCACCTCACCGAACTCATCACAAATAATTAAAAGATTCCTACGCCCACAAATAAAGCGCAAATAGAAACTCAAATTCAAGTTTTAAAAGCTTCACGCGTGAACTCGTTGATGTAGCCTACAATCCTAAATGTAACCAACAGGCGTAACCAAAGCGAGGCTTTCTATCATCTAATCAATTTTTGATGCTTTTAAAACACGCCTCTTTCTGCAGTGAAGCGTCACGGAGAATTCTCATGTGATTTTGAAGCTTGGTCACCTGTCCTGTAAATCTTCACCGGTGTAGTTTGTTTCCGTGTTGTTGTCCATATAATTGTGAAAATGGCGAGCGTACCCACTGTTCTCCGATTACTAGCTGCTTCTGTTAAAATTGCTGAAAAATCGGGAAACATAGTTCGACGTATTCTGAGCTCTGGAGAACTAGGAATCGTTGAAAAGGTAAGGTTTTGAACTATCGGGCTTCAACTTATTGAACGTTGTGAGATGCTTTATCATAATCACCAGAAATTGACAAATTTTTCATCTATTAGTTGTTTTACCATAAATATGTTTTATAATTACACGTTTGAAGGATACACGCTTTTACCACGCATTGTTTAAACCTAATGTGTATTTATAATTTAATAGGATCAATTTAAATATATTCTATAATGTTTAAACGACAGTTTAAACGTTTCTTTTGTTGTTGATAGCAATAAAATGAGCTGTTAAAACGATTTTTAAAATGCTCGTTCTAATGTGGCCGTTCTAATCTCGTTCTCTCCTTCTAAAGTCGAGTGTATCATTAGTTAACACTTTAGTTATTAAAACCAAATCATACTGTTACTTTTGTATAAGACACCCACTTGGTGCTCGCTCTGTCTGTTTCATGGTCAAAATCATGAAACAGACAGAGCTTCCTTCTAGGATCTAATATGATGCTGGCATGTTGTAAGCTGGCGTAAGTCATTTTTTTGCCCAGAAAGTGAAGGGCCATATTAAAAAAATATTAGTTACTGCTGCATTTGTGTTGATTAGTAAATAAGAAAAACTGCTGCCAATCATTCTTAATTACACACTCCTTTTTTCAGCATCCATTTTTATGTAGACATCTGCAAATGTTCCACAGTTAATAAGCGCTGTTCAGTTCACTTTAAATCTCTTTTGCTATCATAGAAGAAGAGGTGATATTATTTTACAAGGCATCTGGCTAAACTTACATAACACCATGTTTATGGAATTTTCCAGTTTTGCACCTGTAGACCAAATATTCAATATGCTAAGACACCATTATAATAGAAACTTTGATTATTGTTGTCTGGAGTATAGAAAATGCACTCTGCTACGCCCGATGCTTCATCACCCGCTCATATGCGTGATAACCTATTTGTAAGAAGTGAATGTGGAAGCATAAATCTTGCATGTCAATGCTTTTCAACTGAATGTGACGCTCTCCCTCTCCATAAGCTAGGATTATCGTTATTGACAAACTCAACGACCAGATGTTGTAGTTCTCACTTCATTCCTCATTGTCATGGTAATTAAATTTGTTTTGAAGTATCATGCAAAAACTAAATTCAAAGTAAGTCACAATGTTTGAATGCATTAGTGAAGGGGCTTTGCAAGCTTTCAGAGTTATAGCCGTGATTGTCAACTTATGTAGCCTAAATAGAGTATTACCTCATGTCTTGCAGGTGACATAGGATCTGCATGTGTCGGCAGTTGCTCATGGTACATACAGAAGGATGTAATCAGTGACAGCAGTTGTCTATTAGCCTAGTTGAAAAACAAGTGTCAGAATGTTACGAGACTTATGTTAGACTTATGCTTTTAGGCTGTCAAGGTCTCACTCTAGTTTGTAGTTGACTTTGTCAGTTTTTGTCAAACTGCACTTGGATGATAACACTTGACTACTGTTACCAAAGCCAGAAGTAAATGATTGACTCAAATTCAGAGTTACACACTTATTACTGCTTGTTCTACTTTGGAACTTTTTTTTACTTTTACTTTTTTTCACGATTATCATATGGCCCAGCTATCTCTATTGCATCTAGACGATCCAGAGGGTATCACAATTACACATGGGAGAAATTTGTAGTTAGCTGGAACATCAGTCTGCCCAAAATCTTTGCTTACACAAGTTTCTGGCAGTGTTGATCATACTTTGGGTTTAACTTAGCGATACTGTGAAAGCCTTGGAATAATATCTTCTCTCCACTGTATCTCTGCCCCTTTCTACATGTAGATTCTAGCATGAAGTTGTTGACAGTTTATACAGAGTAGTAGCCCTACGGCCTAGTAACAATAGACAGATAGTTCCTCAGATTTGTGAGGATATTGACAGCTGGGAGCAAGTTCTCGCTCAACTGGTTGGCATAGCATTGCGTAACCTTGCTGAGATGACACTAATGTGAAATGGTTTTACTCCCCAGAAACCATGAGAATTGTTGGCCGGTTTCGTGTCCAAGCATCACGGTACGGGTGACTGAATGGAACGCCGCATCCAGCTACAGTGCATGGCCATTCCAGAGATAGCTATCAGTTATCAGTTAAATTAAAGCAATGTTGCCCCATTAACAATAAGCATATAGAAATAGTGATAGTATCACTAGGTTGGTTATACCTGATTAGTTTGTACGTGTATTATCTTGTTTTTCATCAAGGAGGGTGCACTTACACGACTTGCCATATTATCAGTAGACAAGCGTCACTGAGCTGCTGTGGCAGGCGGATAGTTATGGGCCATCGCTACTGGATTGTCTCCTCCACGCACAAACTCGCAAACCTTTTAATGTCTCACAGGCAAATGTGAAGCGAAGAATAGTGAGTTTTAAAAAAGGTATGAAAGAGAAGACATCAAGTGTGCAAATAAATATACGTATGACTTTTGTTGTTATTTAGGAAAATGTGAATGACCTTCAGACAGAGGCTGATCGAACTGTGCAGCGATGCATCGTCTCCTCGCTCTACCATAACTTTCCCAAACTCACCGTCATTGGTGAGGAGGTGAGTCTATCGATTTTGTTGTAAGAGGAAATAACTCTTGCGTATGTCTTTACAGCTACTTTCACCGGCGTAATGCCTGGATTGATGACGCATCATATAGCTACCGGTTACTCAAACCAATGGTATCTGCAATATGCTGCATTTACATACAGAAGTTCTCAGGCTAAGCCTGTTGTCTAGATTATCATGCTTTATTAGCCTATGAATTGTGATATGGTGAAATGGTTTTCAGGCTGGCTCAGCATTCTTGGGTGTGACATAATATTGTGATACTTTTTGCCTATATCTATAAAACGTTGTTTCAAAAAGGTTTTTAATTCACTTTCATTTCATGTGTGGAATACTTAGTGTTTTCTTGACAGCATATCAGGCTTGCTGTTCATATTACAGCTACCGGTATTATGAGTGCGTGATATCGTTTGTAAATATGTAATTATGTTATGTTTATGAAGTACATCTCTAGATACACTACATTCATAACATTCTTCATAAAAGATGGTTAAGCATTTCATTTTTCAATAAAGTAGCTTTTGTGTATTTGAGACCTCAGGCTCTTTAGCGGTGGGAGTTGCCTTCTCGTTGTTAATTTATATGGTGCCTTAGCTTCATGTGTTCAGAGTTATCACCTCGTGCTTTGCTGGATGCGCTAACATCATTTTAATTGAAACTTACTTTCATAAGTCTCAAAAAGCTGAGTCACTGTCTCTTATTCTTGCTCTCTCATTTCATCGAAGAGTTGTCTAGTCATGAACTGATGCCTGCCATTCCAATCAATTCACAACTAGAATTTAGAAGCATGTTTGTTACGGACAAATTGCTTTGCGCTGTCTGTCAGATATATAATTGAGATATGAATGTCGGTTGACTTTTGAGTCGTTTTGCCGTGTTTTATAGGATGACCTAGATGAGACAGTGGACAAGGACATCATGGAGACTGGATTTGCCGATGATGTCATGGCTATGACCTGCCCAGAAAAGTTTGTGAATGCTCCCGAGTCCGAGGTAGGCCGTGTGGTCGTCAGTGGTCATTCTTTATGCATGTTCTGACCACCATAGAAGCGCTAGAGATTCCTTGTCCTTCTCGTCAGCCAAAGCAGATGGGATCAAATCATATTTTCACTTTTTCCAGCTGACACGCTGTCAAGTCTTCTCTCACGCCATAAAATATATAAACATTCGAGAACCATAAAATTGTTGGAGGTTACCAGACCTCCACAATTTTGATGTGTTTTATGCTGGTTTTGAATTACATAGAATGCCAACTAACATTTTTCTTTGCTGATCAAACTTGTTTTTCGCCGACTTAGTAATCAGCTAGTAACAGTTTAGCATCTAATTTAACATTTTGTTTGACAAAATTTTATAAGGAAACAGTATTTAGTAGCGGTGGCTACTCCGTTGTATTCATATAACTCTCCAAGGCTCTAATATTAGAGAAAAAATAGTGTCTCATGCAAGAATTGAACCCACAACATGCAGATTACCAACCATGAACACTACCATCTGAGCTAATAGCTGCAGAGTAATTGTGAGGATACATATCACGCATGACAATCTCTTACATCACTCAAGACTGCCAGGATATTAGTATCCATAAAAGGTCATGAAATACTCTGCCTGTTTGTTTCGTATGCAGGTTGCCAACAAGTTGAGCATTTTATTGACAAGCTCATTAATCATATAGGCCTATTAGTAGACGTTTTATCAATGTCCTATATATTCAACCTATTCTATTGAAGCTGCGTGTGTGCTAAGTGGAGAAACCAGCTAACTGATTTATGTAATGTATTGTAACTGGTGGAGTCTTTAGTACTGTCAGTTTGTGTGATGAGAGGTCCTTGTGCAATGCCATTCTTTATGATACTAACATTTGAAGAGTATCTGTAAGTTCTCTCCAGTCCCAATTTATAATACCCTAGGACACTTATGTATTCGCTTCATCTAACTTTCGCGTTTTTGCCGAGTCACCCTCTCGCAAAATTTCATGTGTGAAACTAAACTATCATAACGAACGAGCGAAACCGCGAAATTAAATAGCTTTGTTCATTGATAGTCCAAGAAAAAAATGGCAGCAAGCGATCAAATTGCATTATCGACCTCGCCCAAACCATTCTGCCTGCGGTTCACAATTACAAACTAGTTCCAAATTGAAATTTTTTTCTTATTGGTGAACCAGGCCCGTATTCCCTGGAGCAGCTGGCCGGCTGAGCCGTCCCAAATTTTTAGGAACTTTCCGCGGCTAAGTATAGTCAAACTCGGATAACTCGCCCTCGGATAAAATGTAACATTTCATCTCAAACACAAGGTTAACTCCAACGGATTTGTTTGGTCCGTTCCCACGCAATGATAAATTGCTTCAGATAACTTGACCTCAACATCATTCATTCGAAAAGTTATTTGCCCAACGGCTATGGAGGCGGTTGTTATCGCTGTAGAATATCACTTTATTCGAAGCCATAGAGACAAACATCAACTTTTAGTAGTTCTTAGGCGTCATTATTATCATCATCAGTGGCAAAATATTCTTGTTAACGACCTTTATAAAGGTTTGCAAAATATCAAGTTTTACCAAACATCAGCGTGGTCATGTCCCATTGAAAGCGTGGAAACCACCACGTGAACTTAAAATGAAATTGGCAAAATTGATCTTTGTTAAAACGCTCAAAAGAAAAAGATGTCTTTTTTCTGAGCGTTTTAACTGCGGTCAAGTTTTGCCTATTTTAATTTAAAAACGTCTCGTCAGTCACATCACCTAAAACAAAACTAATCTCAAAAAATAGAAAAAAGTTGATACTTTCCTATAAAATGTTTTACAACTTCACATGAGAGGCCCGGCTGAGGCCCTACATAAGAAAAACCAGTTGGGGGCTTCCACCGCCCCCTCAACACCCCCAGGTGTTCATAACTAGTCGCCCAACATTAGCCGCCCCAACTTGCAACCAGTGAATACAGGCCTGCGGTGAACTGAACCTGAGGAATCTAGTTATGTTTGTTCCACAGCATTTATTTTCACATCACTATATTTTCGCACTCACCAGAACTGCGAAATTAAGGTGCAGTGAAATTTTACTCTGTATGCTACTCACAAAACTAAATCTTAGCGAAATATAAGTGTCCTAGGGTATGCACAGGTGCATTGCACAAATCTGTATTGCTGTAAATTGTCAAGTCATTTTACATTTGGTTACAGAGTTATTATTTCTAGAGCACAACTCCCAATATCTTCACTAGTTGAGGTTTTAAGATTCCAATAGTTGATATCTTTTACCTCTGCGACGTTGAACACTTCAGCAAGTATCAGCAAGAGTGTCTCTATTTGTGTACAGAGTTCAAGCGTGCCAAGGTCTCATTCATATGTTAAAACCATCTTATGTTGGAGCAAATATTTCCATAAGAACACATGGTAATTTGTTTAATTCGTTCCACAGCCAATAAACATACTTTAACTCCTTACTGCTGGTAAATACACAAGTTTAAAGCAAATGCAGTTTATAAAACTGCAAAAAAATTAATTTATGTGACAAACAAATAAAGATTTTTTACTGATGTGTCTTTGGGCTGGTTTATACTGTATTACCAGATGTCAGGGTTGTCCTCTCAATGATTATTCGTCGGCTATGTGCGCAGTAGGCCGATGGCATTGCTGAGGCAACGCTGATTTGTCAGAAAACATTTCAGCTGTCACACTTTCTCAATATTTGCGAAGTATCTGTGACATCCTTCACAGTCTGTGACATCCATGACAGTCTGTGACATCCATGACAGTCTGTGCAATGTGCACCACTTCAGTGATGGTGATTGGCTGTAGCGGATTACTTAATCTATATTTCCTTTCACGATAGTTGCTGCGGGACTAGTATTTCATGGTTTCAGAGACCGCATTGTGTAATGAGAACGATATGTCGCAGACTAATCGCCATGTAAATGCGAATGGGTTCACAATAGGGTGGACAGTGTTATTACAAACAATCACCAATGTATTTTGGGGTTAACCCCGACATACTGAGACGTAGTGTGAACCAGTCTTTAGAGACACGTGAATGCAAGTGCAGGATCGATGATTCATAAGCCCGCAGGTAAAGGTAGTGATAGAGACATGGGCGTAACTTACCTAGACTAGGTTAACCCGGATTAACTTAGCCTGTACATTATTTTTTATATTTTATTTTCAATTTTGTCTAGCCTCTTCACCTTGAATTACAAAACTGTAATTTTGTTCTTAGCTTATAGGCAGTGAGCTAAAAGCGAACATGTCATAAACTTGATGTTTGTTAGCAGTTTTATTTTTCTCGGATTTTCACCACAACATTGACACGCATGTAGGAAGTGTATATTGTGTTTATACAGACATGTATGACATAATTTGTTGCGATACATTTGATGCATATAATATAATCTGTCCTTTAGCTTGTGATGTGGGTGGATCCCCTGGACGGTACGAAGGAGTTCACTCAAGGCTTGCTCGATCATGTGACAGTGCTGATTGGCCTGTCATGGCAGGGGAAGGCCATCGGAGGGGTCATACACCAACCTTACTTCAATTACCAGAACAAAGGAGCCGAGCTAGGCAGAACCATCTACTCTCTAAATGGTTTAGGTGAGAATGTCTGTTATAGCTTTTGGCTACGGTACTACCTTATTTTTAATGCGTATTTCGATAAAGATTATTTGTTTATTTCGTAATTTTTAAAGCTCCTTTTAATTTTTCGCATACAATAATCCCTCGGTACGTCGCGGCTCATCTTTCACGGTTTTAGTACTTTGTGGTTAAAAAATGTTTAATTTCAAAAATTTTAAATTGAAAAAAATTAATTAAAACAACATTAAAAAATATTGAAATACGTAGAATACATTTACAAACATGTGACTTCCTTCTCACAACGAACCCAGTTAATCACAAGTACGAATATTCAGACCAGATGAAACACAAATTACGCTCGTACTATGTAAGTGCATTCTCTGGCTTAAAATACTTGGACTGAAGTTGAAATATGACCTGAAAGTCAATGAAGATAACTTCAATTTACTCACTTATTAATTATTATATAGGAAATAAATACAACATGTTTAAAAAGCAGTTCAAGTGTTCTGGTGTTAAAATTTGGCTCATACATACACTTTGGAGAAATTAGTTTCTCTTTAGCAAAATTTTACTCATCATGGAGGACGACAGTTCCATTAAAAGTGAAAAGCAAAAAGTGAGGGATCACTGTATTTCCCTTTTGGAAGGGCAGCTTGTGCCGCTTGTGTCATTGCAAACTACAGCCACCTCATTACAGTTTTACCTTCAAACATCAACTAGCACCGAATAGACAGTCAAGTTTCGTTTGGAATTTCACTTGCGCGTAATAAATAGCATACAAAATAACTCTATTTCATTGTTGGAGTTATCTGCTCTTGCCGACAGTAAATCGACTGTTTTATCCAATACATCTTCCATAAAACTGGAGTGTTGGTTTATTGTCGTTTACAATAATGTTAAAGAGTTTATTTAAACTTCTTGTAACGAGTTTGTCCGTTATACATGTTTTTTGAGCATTTGATACTAGAAAATAAGCAAACAACAAAGTGCAGCCTTAGAAAATAACCTGGTATCTGGTTGTAATCTGATTACGACTTTCAGGGGTTTTCGGTCTGACGGATAAGAAACCACCAACAGAGGGAAATATAATCGCTACAACCAGGTCTCATTCTAATAAGGCCGTCAATGACTCCATCGAAGCCTGTGAACCAACAGAGGTGCTCAGAGTTGGAGGTGCTGGCCATAAGGTAGATATCAACCGAACTAATCCTAGTCTTTTGCCACCTTGGTCCTAACTGTGAGCTAGGGTATCGACGCACAAGTTGAACTACCTGAGTTTATAGCCGTGATAGCTTACAATTCTTTGTATCATAACTGTTAATTCTATAGCAAGTAAGTTTTGTATACAGTGCATCCTCAAGTTACGATTACATTGATATACAATTTTTTCACCTTACAAAATAGAATATATTGATTTTTTCACCTCGCCATACGAATCTTATTTCACCATACAAAGTCAACAGTATTTTCGCCCGAGTTCAAATTTGGCAGTTGGTATGCTTATTATGTATGTCAAAATAACAAAGACGCCGAAATATTGTTTGCCGAAAACATTTTCACAAGGCCTGAAAGAAGCACGATGACCGATTTCTCTCATTTCAACAATTCTCGTGTACAAAACGATAATATTTTTCTTTTTTAACTAGTAGCAAAGTTGGAGTTGCAATTCCTTCAAACAGAAAGTTTAGTGGCCAGACAACTTCTTTTAACCTGCTAACAAAAATCCATTTCATTATGAATACAGCATCATCCGGTTTTTTTGCCAAATTAGCTTAAAAAAGGGTTTAAATGAGACCAGCTAAAATTATAATAAAAACGAAACCAGAAACTAATAGGTGGTGAAATTTTAGCGATGAAAAAGTTGAAGTTTAGTAAAATAGTTAAAAATGCATATTAAAACGTAGCTTTAAGTATTCTTTTAGTAAGCTAAATTCATTTAAGTTAAATTCAACGTTTATGTTATGTCTGCTTTGAAAGTAAGAACTCCTTAGTAGGGAGTAAGAACTCCTTAGAACTCACTGCCCATATTATATTGTAAAGTTACCTTTTATTGCAGATCATAATCAATAAATACACTAAATATAACAAAGTTACTGTAGGTAACTATAGTTACTAAGGTTAATATTCTATTATATTACTAAAATTTAATGTGTGCAGTATTTGTATAAGATTCTGATGATTTTTACAAGGAAAATCTTGTATAAATAGTTACTATGATTTCTATACCCTTACATACGATTTTTTTCACCATACTATGCCAACCTTGGAATGGATCAAAATTGTATCCTTAAGCCGTGGTCACACGGGCACCGAACCGAACTAAATGACGCAAAACGACGTCGTTTTCAGCTCTAAAAAGTTCGGCTGAGGACATTTCTGGCCGAAACGAACTATTTCGGTACTGCTCGAAATTTCATGCCGAACCCTTGCTCTTATTGGCTGGTTAAAATTCTAGAATTCTAGCGAGCACGCGTCACATTTCTTCTTACGTGCGTGTGAGTAAAGTTAAAAAAGAAATGGGACGATACTTTTATTTCGTTTAATAAACAACATGAAGCAATTTACGACAAGGTTCACCCGGACTTGTGATTGGGTTGCATAAATGTAAGATGTTGCACTTAAGTTTTGCATAAATGTAAGGGAATGGTTGTGATTTTCTTTCGTGTAGAATATAAGTAATGTGTCATATTCATCCTGATGAACT
The DNA here is from genome assembly GCF_963576615.1 of Watersipora subatra. NCBI lineage: Eukaryota > Metazoa > Bryozoa > Gymnolaemata > Cheilostomatida > Watersiporidae > Watersipora > Watersipora subatra. The sequence continues at coordinate 58,262,217 of NC_088714.1, read as the reverse complement.
ATCGTTGACTGATTTATTTATGTAAAACCACAGTACTATGATAAAGACTGTTTTTGTTTGTTATGTACTCAGCATAGAAAAACATTCATATGTTAATAAAAAAATATAATTATGTTGATGGGAAGGGTTAGCAAAATATTTGTATCGAGTGATTTATTTTGAGCAGCCGAACGATCTTCTGATAAATCTGCTGTGTAATTATAATTGTTCCTCAAAGTTTTTTGTTTACAATAGAAATATTTAACTCAAATACATAACGACTACTAATGAAACCGTGTCCTGTCTCTATACGAATGGTATCTAGGAAGCGAAGTTACTTCGGTGGCCGTGTGACATGTGCCACGAACCGAACCAGCCTCCGAACCGAACCGATCCTACGTCGGTTCGGTGCTCGTGTGACCACGCCTTTAGGGTGTACTGTAGTACAATACATTTTTGGAAGCCGGTAGTTAAGTAATCTAATCTAGGCTGGCTCTTGGGTCTGTCCATTGGCTGAATTAGAGCTAGGCTTATGGTTGGTTTAATTTTATAGGTTATGCTGTTGCTGGATGGGGTGGTGCATGCCTATGTGTTTGCCAGTCCTGGCTGCAAAAAGTGGGATACTTGTGCCCCTGAGGCTATTCTGAAGGAGAAGGGAGGCACTCTGACAGATATGCACGGTACATCACATTTTGATTTTGTTATTAAAGTCAAATTCTGCCATTCCAAGAAGTAGGAGGAAAATTTAATTGTTAGATACGTCTTCAGCTAAACAGGAAGATGCCCCGGTGGTACATTTTTTATTTGCTGCAGGGTTTTAATTATTTCATTCACAAAATCATGAAAAAATTATTGTTTTGTTTTAATTATTTATTTATTAATTATTCATTCACTTGGTGTTGAAGCGCACCTGACTGTGGTTTTATTTGTTGATTTTTGTGACAAATTTGAACCCTCCAATGCTTTTTGACACCCTGTTCTAATTTTAAATTCTAAGGTTAGGTTTTTGCTGGCTTGTACATGTACTGTTAGGCCAGATATTCGTGGTGTGAAGAATACGTTTTTAAATTTATCAATTTTATAACTTGTCTGCTCAGGCTGCAATTAGCTCAAACTAAAGGTTATATATATGCATGACCATATGGTGAGAGTATTCAACATGGATAGAGCCCCAAATGTGTTATGTAATACTAAAAAAACTTCATTCAACTAATATGTGTTTTTTAGGTATTCTATCCAGTGAACGGCTAGGGATTAGGATAGGGACGAGTAGAAATAATAATTGATGCTTATAATAATTGCTCTACTGTTGAACATGTCGTTATCAGCAGTAAAACAAGTAACAAAAAATTCAAATAATCTATAAAATGCTGGTCTGACACAGAAGTGTTTCTTTTTAACCAAAGCCATACTGCCCTCTGCTGTTAAAACCACTTATCTCCCTTAAAAATGGTTTTTCGCTATGCAGCTGGTCAATTTTGCTCTGATTAATTTGTTTCAGCGAAATTTTATTACATAATTCCTTCATCTATTATGTAATTTAAGTTCATCAATAAAGGATTATTAATTCCTGTGTTAATCTGTTATGAGTAGTTCTATCCGAAGTTCCCTTGAACAGATTTTGAGAACTCTGCAGATAAAACTACTTATCAGCTGTTAAGTAGTTTTATGTGCAGTTCAGGGTATCTGATTCATGCAATGTCTGCTGCAAAAACTATTTATGAAATTTAATAAAGGCAACAGACAAAATTTCAAAGCTTACTAAACAAATATTTTCTCTTTTTACCTATTTATAAATTTGGACCGCTCACAAAAATCAGTGTTTACTTACATATTGGCATCTTAAGAACCTGACAACTCGCTAAAAAGCAGGGACACATTTTAGAAGACAAGATACAGTATGAAAGATCTAAACATCTGTTGAGACCATATTTTGATTGTTCAAAATCATACCGTCAAAAAATAAACCAGTTCAGAAGAGTTTGAGTATATGTAGAGTTTTTGAAAATCAGTTACAATGATAAAAAAAACATTTATCCATCAGAGTGTTGATCAGCAAACAGCGAATAAAATTGCTCTCGCTACAAGAAATAGAGAAGGTAGTTTGTATAAAGATTTATATACTTTACTTATATTACACTTTACATACTGTCCAAAGTAATCTTAACATGGCATTATTTATTTTATATAAATCTGCATGGGACATTCTGCATATATCATTTAATTATTCTTCATAGACCATTTAACACAATATTTCATATGTTGCTTTTTATAGTACTCTAAATATAACATTTTGCAGAATAATTATTTTCTTAACACAAATATTCAGCAAAATTATTTTATTATTTTGAACACTATGTAACGAATAATATAAGTGAAGTATATAAATTATTTTACAAACCTAATCCTTAGTGTTCAAAATAATAAAATAATTTTGCTGAATATTTGTGTTAAGAAAAGAATTATTCTGCAAAATGTTATATTTAGAGTACTATAAAAAGCAACATATGAAATATTGTGTTAAATGGTCTATGAAGAATAATTAAATGATATATGCAGAATGTCCCATGCAGATTTATATAAAATAAATAATGCCATGTTAAGATTACTTTGGACAGTATGTAAAGTATAATATAAGTAAAGTATATAAATCTTTATACAAACTACCTTCTCTATTTCTTGTAGCGAGAGCAATTTTATTCGCTGTTTGCTGATCAACACTCTGATGGATAAATGTTTTTTTTTATCATTGTAACTGATTTTCAAAAACTCTACATATACTCAAACTCTTCTGAACTGGTTTATTTTTTGACGGTATGATTTTGAACAATCAAAATATGGTCTCAACAGATGTTTAGATCTTTCATACTGTATCTTGTCTTCTAAAATGTGTCCCTGCTTTTTAGCGAGTTGTCAGGTTCTTAAGATGCCAATATGTAAGTAAACACTGATTTTTGTGAGCGGTCCAAATTTATAAATAGGTAAAAAGAGAAAATATTTGTTTAGTAAGCTTTGAAATTTTGTCTGTTGCCTTTATTAAATTTCATAAATAGTTTTTGCAGCAGACATTGCATGAATCAGATACCCTGAACTGCACATAAAACTACTTAACAGCTGATAAGTAGTTTTATCTGCAGAGTTCTCAAAATCTGTTCAAGGGAACTGCGGATAGAACTACTCATAACAGATTAACACAGGAATTAATAATCCTTTATTGATGAACTTAAATTACATAATAGATGAAGGAATTATGTAATGGAATTTCGCTGAAACTAATTAATCAGAGCAAAATTGACCAGCTGCATAGCGAAAAACCATTTTTAAGGGAGATAAGTGGTTTTAGCAGCAGAGGGTAGCATAGATGTTGGTTAGTCGGTGATTTTTTAGTTATATTGGTTTGTTAGCCAATCAAAAAGTTAGAACACCTTGCCACCGATGAACAGATGTCAACCATATTTTAAATGTTGATGTTAGTTGCCTCAGCTGTACATCCCTAAGCCTAGTTCCCATATCGATTGCGAGACTTCGGCAGTAATCTTGCGCAGCAAAACGCTTGCGACACTAGGCTCGGCGGCTTATGTTCACATAAAACTGCATCGCTAATAATGGCATAAAAATGTTCGCTCGCCATACCGTTTCGATAATGTTGACCTTAATCTGTACAGTGCATTTCGGTAAGGTTTTACCTGCGGTTTTACCTGCGGTTTTACCTGCGGCTCTAAACAGCTTGAACTTGAACAGCTCTAAACTCTTGTGTTGCCGCCGGCAACTACCTTCGGGCAGATTCCCATTTAACTGCTAATAGCCTGCGGTTCTGTCACCGGTGCTTTGCGACGTATATGGTAACCAGACTTAATGAGCAGTGCTATAGCATTGCTGTTTGTGAAAAGGACTAATGACTTTACCGAAAAGCAAAAAGTTACTTATTCATTTTTATTGTTTTGTGGTTGGTGTCTTTGTGAAGCTGTACTCCTTGCTTTACAAAATATTTATTTGATCTTTGTGAATTTTTGCATAGGTGCGCAATTCATACGGCTTTGAAAGCATGTTCAAGGATTGAAATTTTCTTCATAAGAAAACCAATTTGTAACCGAATGACTTGGAGATATGTAGTCCTGATTTGTTAACTGGAATATGTCTATTGTCAACTGCTTTTCTAAAACATATTCAGATCTAACATATTACATTCTCTAGTGGAATTGGTTTGCTCAAATATAGAATATTAAGTTTTGTTGCTAACGCTCTAGTTGTACCAGAAGTGTTGCATAACTATCATATTGTTCTTATTATTACTAACAGGAAGTGACCTGCAATACCATAAGGAGGTGCAGAGACAAAATACCGGTGGTGTCCTTGCTACCCTGCATTCCGACCATTCGTGGTACTTGAACAGAATCCCAGCTAGCGTTAAGGAGGCGCTCAACCCAGTCAAATCCTAAGGATACTCATTTCCAACGGATTCATTCATTTCAATTCAGTATTGTGAAACAGTTTGCAGGTCTATGCAATTTGGATATATCAAGTCTATGCAATTTAGATGTATGTGAGTAGTATCAAAGATCATGCTTCTATTGTCTTTTACATTGATAAGTTTGTTTGCAAATACATCAATTTCATATATTCTTATGTTTCATCAGTTTCATTCGTCAAAAACCGTTCTGTAATGCTTTAAGGAGTTGTCTTCTCGATTAATTTGAGTTTGAGGGTAGACAACTACTATTAAATGCATCAAAGATTAATTGGTTACCACACTACACTGCATCATCAAAAGGAATTTAGCTCAAACCTAAATTAATTCTTTACACTTGTAAAACAAACAGCATAGACTTTAAGCCACCTCATTTATAATAATTGTTTAACTTGTTTCTAGAAAAGGTAACATGAGTACAGTTTTTACTGCTTGATAGTTCTTGCAAGTCATATTTCTTGAGCGTTATCACTTATAAATCAGCACCCTTCCCAACAGAAAAATTTTATTTTTGTAAACTAGTAAACATTTAAATAATGTATGTTGAAAAATTATTTATTAAAAAAGCTTGTGGGTGAAAAGTTTGAAAAATCTTGGTGCCATCAAAAATAAAAATGGTGCAAAAAGATGAGAAATAAATGAAAAATTGTAAGATCTCAGAGTGAATGAACAAAAACAGCAGTTTACAAACAAGATTATTTGTACGCTTTCCTATGCTAACAGGCTGCTGCCTTATTACTATGCTTGGTTGATGCTGCCAGCAAGGGCCATCTATTGGCCATCCACCCCAACTAGATGGAAATGCTGTCATGCCTCGACCTGTTCTTGGGTACCAGATTTTTCTTGTCAAAAGAGTGAAATTGGTCTAACAAAAGCCAGAAAGCACTTCAATACGTATTTGCATGCCGCTCTATGGAAAGTGGTTAGTACTAGTAACTAGTGACCAATAACTAAAGAGAGTAGGTAACTTAAAATCTTTAACATGTTATGGAATTGCTCATATTTGACATACTGCTGTCAGAAAAGTCTTACAGTTGAGTGTTAACAAAAACTTGTATTCACTAGGCATTCTTCATAGTTCTTGTGGGCTGCTTGAGAATTAGTTTAATAATCAATAATCTATGCATAACAGATTGGTGATCATTTTAATACTATCTTACCTTTTAAAATGTCAGCTGGTAGACCAATCGAACGTAGATTAAAAATACCCTGCCACATAAATGTTTTGTGGTCAGCTTTGGAACTGCTGTTGATCTGAAACCAGAGCAATTTATAATTTTCCTTAAAAGAAGTTAGAGAGCAGCTGCGGTCTATTGACTTAAACCACCTGACCTGGGGTCAGGGGTCACGAGTTCGTTTCCAGAAGAGCCACTAGTGGTGACAGGAAGAGCAACTGATGGTGACACGGAAAGCAACCGATAGTAAATTGTTCTCTCTGTCAAAACACCAATGCAGATCAGTCTGTAGTTTAACGGATAATCATCGAATTGGAGTTTCATCAGAAAAAATTTAAAATATTGAAAAACTCAGTAGTGGCATTCTTCTAGTTAGCATGTTCTAGTAAGTGATCAATATCACCTTTCAATACGTATATATATATATTACTTTATTGTCAATAATTTCATTTTAATTAGAAATGTTTTTCAAATTATTCCATACAACGATAATAAATCAAAGACAAGAAAAAAGCAACGGTTTGCCATTAAAATCGAATAACTAGTTTTACAAATAGTGTTTAAAATGCCTTTCTCTGCTAATAGAATGGATATTAGGTGGAAGATCGTTAAGTGGTGTGTGTGGTGTCAAGAGCTCAAATGTCCACTGGTTTATCACTCAACTCTTCCTCCTGAATCTCAATTTTGCCTTCCATATATGCTCTGGCCCATTCATACTAAAATGACTGACAAACAGTTACAGCCATATTGTACCTTTATTCTAGTAAGTATTTCAGCTGATACTTTCAGCTCATAAAAATCTTATTACTGATGTTAGTTCTAGGTTTGAACATTCTCTCAGTTTGGTCCCCGTGTTGAGCTTTTAAAAATCAATGAAGTTAGATGACGATGATGATATCATTTTGTGCATGAGATTGTAAGTCCGCAATAATTGAGTGTTTCACATTTGAGCATCCCGCAGTAAATAACACAAGAATTATGACAAAATTCCAGATACTTAATGACTGCCTTCTATATATTTTAGACAAATATTATTTTTGTCTGACGTTTTTCAGTTACATACACTAGAACTCTAGCGGTCCAGTACGGCGTGAAAGGTCATCATGTGTAATAACTAAGTGTACAATTATTCTTCTACATGTAAAGGTGTTTGAGTGGTGCAGATGGTAGTGCCTTTGGTTAGGAATCAGAATATGCAAGATCGATTCTTCTGTGGTGCAATTCTTTTTCTTAACACTCTTAGCGTGGCTTCAGACAGGTAGATGGACAAACAGACACAGCTCTGATTATGGTGAAAGCGAGTACCCTGACCCTCTGGTATGTCGTGAGAGATCTTCGGGTGTAGTTACTATCTGTACAATTATTCCAGAATATGTTAACCTGACTGATTGGTGCTGGTGTGTGAGCTGGATGTCAAGAGTTCAAATCATTTACGACATAATCCTTTTTCTAGCCCAAATTGTCTCTGCAGACAGACAGACAGCCCCTGCGGACAGACACGGCTATTATTATTTTTTTTAGTCGTACACGGGCAGTCCCGTGCGCCATGAAAATATGACAGATGTAATAAGTATGTCAGCAACTATTTCATAGTATAGCAAGGTGGCTGTGTGGTGTTGCGGTTAGTGCAACTGTCTACAAACTGGTGTTTTCAAGTTCAATACCAGTGCGGATTGTTTTTTTTCTTAAAGCCATTCACGTGGCTTTGAACAGCCAGACATACGACAAACGAACATGCCTCTTATTATAGTAAAGATTTCTACAAGCTGACTTTGATGCTGTTATATATACAGCTATAGCAACCTCAGCTAGAACTTGAGTCAGTATCTGGAGAACATTCAGACATCGGCTGACTGGTCAAGAGAGGCTTGCAGTCTTGCAGAACTCTGCGAGGCAATGAGCAGAGGGCAGCAGCTGTTGAATAAACAAGTCTATAATAATTGACAGCATTACATCAACAGAATTTATTGCTTGCAGATGGTCAGCTATAACGAGCATTGCAAAATATTGACAGAAAGCCAGGCGGCAGCTGCCGTCGCATTGCCAATTTTTCTACACATGATATTATGCAAAAAAGTGAAATATATGAAGGAATGTGTTGCGAATAGAAATGTTTATTTTAAAATAAATCACGCGGCTAGGTTGAGAAAATGCTGTCCATATCGAATGCCACTGTTTCATTGGTTGGTAAATTAAATTAACACTGGCTTGAATCAAACAAGGCAGGATGAGCACTAATTGTTTGTATTCATTGGATTTGTTAAGTTTTATCTATGCTCTGTGGAGCTAATTTGACACTCTGCAGAGGAGCATAAATAAACAGCAGGATATAATGCCAAAACAAGTGTCAGCTATCCTATAACTTCTCTCTGAATTACAACACGATCGGCAGCACATTGACAGCGCCTCAGCAGCATCTGACACTCCTTCCTTCAGCTGCGCTTAACACAGATTTGAGTGGTAGAAATAGTTTAGGCTGTTTGGCTATGAAACGATTAGACTTTAAAAATAACTCATCATTATGTATTATATCATATATATTATACGTTATACTGCTTTTAAGTTTCTCAATTCATAAACAGCTGCAAAACCAAAAATAAAAGTCTAAAAGGTTTTTAGGAAGGTATAAAATAGAGCTACTATATTTGTTAATCAGGTAGCAGGCAAAATCTACGCTTCTTATCTCAGATGGGTCTGACTGAACTTTCATAAATGGTTTTTAATTTCAACTTCAAATGTACATAGTAATATTATTGTGAGTACCATTGTGTTCTTTAAATTATGAATATTTCAGGTGGCACAGAGATGCTACTAACCATTCAATTGAGTTGAGCAGAAACCAAAATAATATTTTCACTTGAAGAACTCTACTTATAAGCTTGCAGTGTCATAATTGTAGATAAAACATTAAGATATGTAGTTGGTTTATGTTCTACTTTTTTATTAATTGGGAATTAAGGAAGAGCCAATGACAGCAATTATGTTGTACTACAGTAAACTCACA